>NC_054826.1:56102669-56405699 GCF_018345385.1 Vulpes lagopus | reverse complement strand
TACAGCAGATGCTGAGTGTGCATTTTACCTACTTTGTATAATTTAAGATCCCCTTGAGACAGGCCATCCCCATTTTAAGAGCAGGTGATTGCAGCACAGAGGTTAAATGGTTTGTCCATAGACACATTAGTGTTATTGATCCGCTCCATGATTTAAACTTAGAGCTGCCTAATTCCAAAGCCTACGTTTTCTCTACCAAGCCACTAAGATCTATGCATGGCTAAAACACAAAGGTAAGTTTAAAGTTTTGCTATGCAAAGTATGGTTTAAGGATGAGTTGTGTGGGACCACGTGGAAGGTTGTTAAAAATGGAGACTGGCCAACCCCGAACAACTCAAGCAGAATTAGCATTTCAGAAAGAACCCCCACTCAGGTGATTTTTATGGACATTGAAATTGAAAGAGCTTCCATTAACGATATACGACAGATTTGCAGATCAAGTGACCAAAAGGATGGCGACTGGGTATATATTAGGCAACCACCTAATAGGGCAAAAAGATGAAAGCGGACTTTGGGAGAGGGGAAGGACAGCCCGGTTTTAGATATTTGGAATTTATATGAAAGACGTTCAAGTGGAGATATTCAGGGGGTAATTGGATACGGTAGTTTGGAGATCAGAAGGAGTCCCAGGCTGGAGATGTGAACTGGGGAGTCGTCATGCAGTGTGGGATGTAGGGCCGTGAATGTGGGTGAGGCTAAAGGGGAAGAACACAGAAAGAAAAGAGCCAATGACAAAAGGAGCCCAGAGGCTATGGTGTGAAAGTTTGCAATTCTCTGAACTGTTTGTCTCTAAGACTTAGAACTAGAAACCTTAGTTGGAAGGTCTTGTTAAAAGTTAAAATTTTTCAGTATGAGGAAGAGGTGTCTAACAGAGCTCTTCCATGAATGAATGGGCTTTGTGGAGAAATAAAGAGGAATCCTCCTTGTGTCCCGTCTGGCACACACACACTTCTCAGAGGTGCTACAGAAAGAATTTAAATGCCAAAGCCCTGGAACTACTGCAACCCTGAAGCTCCACCACTGCCCCATTACCAAGGCTAAATGGTTATGTTAACTGTAAATGTCCCTGTGTGTTCGAATTCCAGGGTGGCTAACTGGAACTGCAGTAAAAGGCCATCAAGCTTTGATGTTAAGTATTTATATAGAATTAAAATAGCTGCCTCAAGTTTTATATATCACAAGGATTTGTTATAACCCTTGAAAATTGCTGTTGTAATTTTTCTAGCACTGTCACAAAGCAGACTAGGGTTATGTTAGGAAAATATAATGTGAAGCACAGTGAACTGAAAACCCTTAGAGGTGTATCCAATCCCTTCTCTCCATTATCCCCAATATATAATCTTGCCTTGACTCTTGCTCTAGAACTGTCCGAAAATAAGGTCTGAGCCTGCCAGGTCGTGGGTAGGATGGTGGAAAAGGTGTTACTTTTGAGGAAAATCTATTGCCGTCAATCAAGAGCCCAACTCCTTGGGTTTTATACATGGTACTTCACAGACTGACCCAGACCCATCTCTAGGTATCCACTGTTCACATTTTTCTCTCCAAAATGGTCTTTGCTTTATTCTTCACCTAGAAGAATTACTCTCATCTTTCAAGATCCCATTTAAATGTTCTTTTTTCACTAATACTTTCCAAAGTAGATTTAGTCCTTTCACAGCAATCTGCACATACTTGTAATGCAGAAATTAAGGCACTTTCTGGTGGGGCCTCTGGGTGGCTCAGTGGTAGAGCCTCTGCTTTCAGCTTAGGTCGTGACCCCGGGGTCCTGGGATCGAGTCCCTCATCAGGGTCCCTGCAGGGAGCCTGCTTCTCCCTCTGCCTGTGTCTCTGCCTCTTTCTGTGCTCTCATGAATAAATAAATAAAATCTTTAAAAAAAATTAAAGACATTTTCTGATGATAGTGATCAGCTGTGTTCCCCCAGAGCATGGAATTTAGGAGGAGTTTCTGTTCTTTTCATCTTGTGTCCACAGCGTCCACTGGCTCTAGTAGTCTGAAAGGCCTCAAATGTTATCAAAGCAGGGCCACCCTGGTAAACATGTGTGCATGTCTGCCAAGCTGTGTGCATGCATTTGTACACAAATTTGCAGACATGCACACACAAATAAATCCCAAATTGCTTTCCTTCCTCTCTTTTCTCTTGAGTGTGCAAAATTATAGTCCTACTGTGGCATTTGCCTGAGTAAGTGGCCCTTATAAACCCTTAGAAGTCTACAAGCAATACAAAGTAAAGATCCATTTTCTAACCTTGAAGAGATTCAGGTGAATTCGAGAAGATGTATAAAAGGGACTCATTGTCTTGATCACCTACTCACTGGATGACCAGTAATTTCTCCACTATATTCATTTCTTTCCTCTCCACTTGGCTTATGTGTTGACCAAGGATACAGAAGCACAAAAATAATAACCAAAACCTAAAAGAGAAGACTGACCAATAACTAAATTTGCCCCTTTCATTATCTGTTCCTAATTCAAACTGGGGATTGGGAGGTCATCTGGATCAGTGAGTGGAGTCAGTCAGAGAGATCAGAGGGCTATTTTTGAATTAGCAGTTAGTGCTGAGGGCAGCAAAACACAATCCCTAGACAGGACCTGAAGCTTGACTCTTAGTAGATATCTGTTTCTGGAGAGTCAATTAATCTCTCAGATTTCCAGTTTGCCCATCTGCAAGTGACAATACCTCACATCATGGTTGCAAGGATTATGAAATAGCTTATGTGTAACCCATCATGGTGTGAAGGAAGGATAGATAGCATCATAAAAATGATCTTAATATCATCTTATAATTGGTTATATAGGTAATCCTGGGAGTTGCTCTGAATTAGTCTGAGTTTCCCAGAGAAAAAGAACCAATAGGAGATATATCTATCTAAACATATCTCATACATGGCATTTATTCTAAGGTATTGACTCGTGTAATTATGGAATCTAAGAAGTACCAAGATCTGCAGTCTGTAAGTTGGAGGCCCGAGAAAGCTGATGATGGAGCTCTAGAATCCCAAGGCCTAAGAACCAGCAGCAGAATTATTGGTATAAATTCCAGTCTGAATGTCATCAGGCTAAAGACTCAGAAAGGACCAATGTTAAAATTCAAGTCCAAAAGCAAGGAAAGACCAATGTTTCAGCTCAAGCAGACAGACAGAAGTTCTTCTCAGTCTTTTTATTCTTTCCAGGACTTCACCCGACTAGATGAAGCCTTCCCTAAATAGTGAGGGAGATTCACTTTACTCTGTCTACCGATTCAAACATTCATCTCATTCAGAAGCACCCTCAACGACACACTCAGAATAATACCTGACCAAACATCTGGGCACGCTATGCCCTAGTCAAGCTGATGCATACAATTAACCATCGCACACTTATTACTCCAAATTTCAGTAGGGTATTATGATCCTTCAGGAGTTCCTATCATAGCAGACATTCAAGAGTGTATCTCTAATCAATTAATCTAGTCTCCATGATCATTCTGCTGGCACTGAGCCCTGAGGCCACCTGGAAACTACCCATTTCTGTTCGTATCAGCATAGCCTTGGGGCAATGTCATACAGAACGACCCCTTGCCCTGTTACTATTCTTTTGGTCTACTTAATATCCTGCTTAACACAGTGTGATTGTCATTAATATTGGGTCTCATGGGCATTTGGAAAGACTTTTTCAAATCCTAAGAGTAAATGGGAGGAAGACCAGAGATCCTCATGGAAGAGTGTTAAAAATAAAACCATATCTTTGGCCTTTTAAGAATTAGGTCAGAATCAGATTTAAACGTGTGTGCCACTCCTTATCAACCCATTAGTGACTATGAGGGGGTCTCTGTGGTTTTTTGGGGAAGGCACTCAATGCAGAGTGGGGGTCTGCACTGATTCTAGGGATCAGGCTCCCAGGATCCTTCCCACCACACTAGCAGGAAAGGCTCAATGATTGTTGGGTACCTGCCCAGTTTGATTGTTTGAAAGTAACCATTCACCTCTTAAAGACCTTGAGCTTTTGGCATCATAGGCTCTAAATTGTGTTACACAATTCATCTGAAGAGGGCTGAGGCCCAATAATGCTGATCTATTTTTTTTTCCACTCAGCAAATGGATGATTTGATTTTCTCCTCCTCCCAATTAGCATCAATGGTAGATTTCCTAACGGTGTGATTTGAGCTTGAAGGTTAAACATGGCATGCCTGTCTGTTGTTCAGATCAATGCAGCTCTGACATTGCTATTCCTCACCTTAACTTCCATCAATGATTTGATTTAAACCAGCTGCTTTTGCTAATTCAGTAATTAGTGACTTGGCAAAGCACTAATCGTATTGGGAGGTAAAAGAAAAAAACCCTCAGATTTACATATGTAATGAAATTTCAGCATGAAAAGATTGTTCCAAAGAATAGTATCTAAGATGAAACTCAAATTTAGAAAAAATAAAAAGGAAAAAAAAATCACTAAATGCTCTAGCGCCTAAGATCCATGCAGTGGTATTGCTCCATTCTGTGAACACCAAATGTGTGCCAGGCATTGTGCCAAATGCTTTACAATCCCCCTACTGACCTTAAGAGATAGTTATTATCAACTCCCCTTAAGAGATGAGACACTGGGTACCTGGGTGGCTCAGTGGTTGAGCATCTGCCTTCGACTCAGGCCATGACCCTGGGGTCCCGGGATCAAGTCCCACATCGGGCTCCCTATAGGGAGCCTGCTTCTCCCTCTGCCTGTGTCTCTGCCTTTTTCTCTGTGTCTCTCATGAATAAATAAATAAATAAAAATCTTTAAAGATGAGACACTAAAGCCCAGGAACACTCAATGTTTTTCTCAGTATTTCCTGGCCAGAAAATGAAAGAGAAGAAAATCAGATTCCATGTTCTTTAAATCCCTTTTCACAACTTTCAGATTTTTTTTTTCTTGCACTCCCAAAGGGGTAAAATTCTGTGAAAATCACACTGATACCAATTCAAGAAAACTGAATGTTTTATCCTGATTGTTCATTTGATTGGCTGGGATGTTGTATCCAATGGCTCTACAGATGAAGCCCGGTATATGGAACTTTGGTCTCATTTAAAGATCCAAAGTTGTCTGTGTGTTTAGTCCTGGGTTAGAAATTATTTAGCACTGTCGAAATGTCTGCTGTTAACTGTCTATGCACACCAGCTCATATTATAGTTCTAAAAGTATCAATCCACATGCACTGACCTAACCATAGGCATGGATATGTATTGTGCCTAGGCGTACTGGCACAGTCTCTATCCCAAGAAAAATTTCTGAACATTAGAAAAAAATGTCACTTTTTTCTATGCCAGCTTTGGAAATAAACAGATAAATGATGACTAGACCTACAATATTTTATACAGAAAATTGCTTAACAATAACTAAATCAATCCAGCAAAAGAAAAAACTGCTTATTGAAAGAGCAACTCTCAAAGAGTTTGGTTTTACATGCATTATTCACCTTTATCTTTCTAGGAACTTTGTCAGGTGGGGTTTTTAGAAATGAGGAAATTGGAGCTTGAGGAGGTCAAGGGCCTTGCCCAAGGTCACAGGGCTGGTGAGGACCAATGCTTGCCTATCAGAGTCCCTGTATTCTGTACTCATGGTAAACACAGCTAATTAATCAGCATGCTCTTTTGTGCTAAGCCTGGGAAGTTTTTAGAAACCCCTCTCTGCATTGAGTGTCCCCCTCCCCCTGCCAAAAAACAAAACAAAACACAGAGACCCCTCAGTAGTCACCAATGGATTGATAAGAAGTGACACACATTTTCAAATCTGGTTCTAACCTTACTGCTAAGATATAAATATACTGGCAAAGCCCAAAGCCATTTAAACATTTTAAGGGATGAGGCAGGCAGCCACATGGCACTGCTGCCTCACTTTGGTGAGTTAATGCATCCTGTGTGGTGGATCCTTAAGCTAGCCTCTCGGATAGGTCAGAGGCTCCTAGGAAAGAGGTGATTACGTAAGCCAACTGCTTTCCCCAGAGACAAAAACCAACTCACCCAAGGCTTTATCATCCTGGGAGGTGACTGTTTACAGAACTCAACTTTCATTTAACTAAGAAAACACATTTTAAAATTGATTTTTCTCTCAAGATGCGCTTGGGTTTTGTAAATGAACCCAAAGAGCAGCTTTCTAAAGTTAAATAACAATTCCCTGGAGAGTTTGCAGAGCAGCCTCAAAGTTAAACATACGTAAATAAACTACACTTCATTTCCTTCCACACCAGGCAACCCGGTCTCTATCATTTAAATTAGGTGAGTTGAAGTATGCGTAGAGCCTACACCATGCTGGGACAGTATGTAGACACTCAAAACTTCTCCTTTTTATTTTATTCTGACCTCCTTTGCAAGGATTTCTTCCCTCGCATGCCTCCAAAAATAATTGATAAAGATTTTGATCAAGTAAAACTCAATCTTCTAACTTAATTACAGATAATGTAGTCAAAAATATTTTTAACAGAAAGTCCAAAAATGGTGAATATCACGATTTAAATTATCTGTCACTGGGATCCCTGGGGGGCGCAGCGGTTTAGCGCCTGCCTTTGGCCCAGGGCGCGATCCTGGAGACCTGGGATCGAATCCCACATCGGGCTCCCGGTGCATGGAGCCTGCTTCTCTCTCTGCCTATGTCTCTGCCTCTCTCTCTCTCTCTCTCTCTCTGTGTGTGTGACTATCATAAATAAATAAAAATTAAAAAAATAAATTATCTGTTACTAATCCTTCAGTCTTAAAAAAAACTAATCCATTAAAAAAATTCTTTAGCTATTCACTAATAGATTAAAAAGAAGAATTTAAAAGGGAAATACATCTCCTTTCAGAGAAGGAAGATGTTCAAAGAGACTACAGAAAAAGACAAAGAAGGTGGAGTCCAAAGAAGGTAGTTTCATGTAATGATATTTGTAAAAAAATTAGAAGTTAGTGACAGTATAGAAATGAAGTTGACCAAATCATTCTATTACAGAAACAGGTGATATTTGCTACATACTTTCTACTACAAATATTTATTTCTAAACAAAAATTTGAAAAATATTAAAAAGTAGTTTGGAAAATAAATACATCCTGATCTCACAACTCATGGGTAACTATTGCTAATATTTTTACTATTTCCATTCAGTAATTCTCCTCTATATAGTAATATATTTTAAAGTGCATTTATTTTCATGAATTCAGGATTTTATATGAGCATAGGTGTATATATGTGCGAATGGCTACGTGTGTAGACAAGCACATGCACATATACAGATGTGGGTGCCCAGGGGTGCACAGGCACAGGGATATAATGTATACAGGCATGCGTGTTTGTTACATGCATGTTTGTGTTCGTGGATGCATACGTATAATCATTTGTACGTGTGCATGTCACATGCATATATATATGAACATGTATTTCTCTGTTTCTGCACTTATCAGTCTGTGTCTTTGTATATTCAAATGTACGTGTATATGTGTATGAGTGTGTGTGCGTGTTTGTGTTTTGTATGCCTGCATATCTCCATGTGATTTTACCAATAACCATATATGGTACTCTCATCACTATTTAATCCTAAAGTGTTTGTAATATTAATTTTTCTCTATTCTTGTTGTTCTTATATATTTCTGTAGTTTTATGTTCCATTGTTCATAGCGCCAAATAGTCTTATGAGGCTTGTTAGAAAAACTCACCTTGTATGCAACTCACCCTGGTGCGGACAGCACTGCACCTTGACATAGACCATGTGGGAATGGCTGCCCTGCCTCAGGTCATTCTCTCCCCGCAGCCAGGGCACGCCCTTTGGTTCCTTGCCCCAGGGGACCAGCCAGAAACCTCTCAGAGCTGAAGCAGGACCCGGGGGCAGGACTGCCAGATGACCCAGTCAGAGATGCCCAAGCTTCCCCTTCCCATGCTAACTCATCCTCTGACTCAAGTGGCCACTCCATCTCTAGCGATGCTCAGTGGCTTCCAGGTGTGAGTTGTTCAGGGGCAGCCACAGCCTTGAGTCTGGCCAAGGAGGTGATTAAACAGCCTAGCTTCTCTTTAAAAAAAAAAAAAAATTCTCTAAAAATTTCCTAAATTCTCTCCCCTGAACTAATGATACATTAGACATTAACTAAGTTGAATTTAAATAAAACTATTTAAAAAAAAAACTCAACTTATGTCCCTCTCCTCCCAAGCAACTAATTTAAGTCTGTGAGCCAATGGGCACCCGGGGGCCCAGTCAGAGGGACATAGGACTTGGGCTTAGATCATGATCTCAGGGTCCTGGGGTTGGCCAGGCATCCATGCTCTGCCTTCAGTGGGGAGTCTGCTTCTCCCTCTCCTTTCTCTGCTCTTCCCCTCTCTCGTGTTCTCTCTCTCAAATAAATAAATAAAATCTTTAAAAAAAATCTATGAGCCAAATTTTCTATTATTTGACTTCACGGGTCAACAGGACACATTTACATTTCAATAATCTCACGTTTTTAGTCTTAAATATCATATGTTACTTCTCCAAACTTAATATAGAGACTGAGCTATTTTTCATTGATTTTTCCCACCACTGCTTACGACCAGTCTGGGAGCTCCACAATTTCCCCAGGATACTCTAATTTGGGGCAGGCCAGTAGTCAGGCCTACTTTGTATGTCCAGGTAAACACTATGTCCATGTGAACCTTGGTTACTCTGGCTTATCTAAACAATACACTGTTTATTCCTATTTTCCATGAGCTTATCATTACCTTAAACTCCTCCATTTTTATAGTCACTTGTTACAATTACTTTGATTCGTTGTGCATGGATAGCCCATGGCTGGTAATTAAATATCCAAAAATGAGATTTGAGTACTTCATTTTTATAGTTCTTAGTTTTTTGCCTTTATGCAGTAAATACAGCTATATATTTAATGACATACACGTGAGACTTCCTTTGGTACCTAAAATATGATTCATTTGAGTGAATTATCTCTGGTGTCTTTAGAAAAATAACTTTATTCTCTATCTTTTTGCTATAAAGTACTATTTTATCTATTATATAAATCTTGACAGCTATGTTATCCAAGCCCTCCATATTCTTATTTTTGTCTATATAACCAGTTAATTCTGAGGAAAACATGTTCTTAAAAATCTGCTCTAATCATCATTTTGTTAACTTTTTACAATTCTAACAAATTTTGCAATATGTATTTTATCACTGTGATACTGTGGTATAGTGGAACCTTGACAGGGTATTTTGTCACTATTAAATACATATAAAATATATGAATACATTTATATAAAATATATATAAAATATATATAAAATTTTGTCACATCTCTTGTTCTTTCTTCTCTTTTGTGAGCTTTGGAAATATCCTTCTTTATTCTTTTTTTCTTTTACTTAGCTTTGGATTTATGTATGTTGTTCAGTTCCTAAGGTTTTTAAAACAGCTTTATTGAGGCATAATTTACATATGAGTGGGAGGGACTTGCTAGACTAGTATTTGATAATGTCCCACAGGCTTCTTTACTTACTGCTTCTTTAGTATAATTTTTACTGATCTATTTTCAAAAAAAAAAAAACTATTTGTTTCTTTTGACATTCTTGATGGAAGACAACCCCTTGCAATGAATTTTTAAAATTTAAGTTATGGCACATGCAATTCCATTTTAAAGTCATCGGGTTGATCTCAAAAATAATTAATCTCTTCATGAATATGTTCTTTTTTATGGTTTATTATTACACCTTAATTCTTTAATCATGGTTTTCTTTAGTTCTTGGAACATATTTATAATAGTTGCTTTAAAACATGCATCTGCTATGTCAACTATACTAAAAAAGAAGAGAGAGTCGAAACAAAAACACGTATCTGCTAGGCACAACATTTAATCCCCCTCACAGTTTTTATTGACTGTGTTTTTCCTGTGAACGAGTCACACCTGTTGCACTTTCCTGTTACTTTTTATGTCTCATGGGGTTTTTTTTTCAGATTATATAGCAATTTTAGATTTTGATCCCCTTTGGGTATTTATATTAATGTTCTTTATAAGATTTTTATTGTTGTTGTTCTGTGATTTGCCTGGTCTGAGTCCATGGAGTCTGTCTCCTTACACTGTACAGAGACTAAGCCCTCAGGTCATTCATATTTATTCTCATTTTCATTTTTGTGCGTAGCTTCCTAGGGCTCACATCTGAGTCAGCAAATCTTAGTGGTAAGCCAATGATCGGTCAGGAGTTCTGCTCAGAAACCCTGAGTCAATAAGTCTTATGGAACAAGAAGTTTTCTGTAAAAAGTTTTAGGGGATCCCTGGGTGGCTCAGCAGTTTAGCGCCTGCCTTGGGCCCAGGGCATGCTCCTGGAGATCAAGTCCCTGTGGGATCAAGTCCCACATCAGGCTCCTTGCGTGGAGCCTGCTTCTCCCTCTGCCTGTGTCTCTGCCTCTCTCTGTGTGTGTGTGTCTCTTATGAATAAATAAATAAAATCTTTAAAAATAAATTAAATTAAAAAATAAAAAAAAAATTCAGAGTTTTACAAAGTTTAAAAGTATGCTCCAGGTGTCCCCCCTCCCCACACTTGGGCTTTTTTTAAAAAAAATATTTTTCTTTCATTTATTTATTTAACAGATTGAGAGAGAGACAGAGAGAGAGAGCACAAGCAGGGGGAGCTGCAGAGGGAGAGGGAGAAGCACCTTCCCGGTGAGCAGGGAGCCCTACGACACCGACACAGGCTCCATCCCAGGATCCCAGGATCAGGACCTGAGCCAAAGGCGGAGGCTTCACTGACTGAGCCACCCAGGTGCCCCCTGCCTTGGACCTTCTTGTAACTCTTGTGCACACATGCAGGACCTCACATTCAGCCAAGGATGTGTGTCTCTGTCCTGTGCTGCACACCGTCCGGCAGATGCATGTGACCTTCCAGAACAGCTGGCCTCATGGAAGCCTCCCTATACTCGCCATGATCGTTTCAATTCTTGGATTCCCGGGGTGTCCCCCTGGCTTGTCTGCCAGTCTGTGGCTTGACCCAACCAGTATCATAACTACAGACCACTGTTGACCTTACACATTCTTTTGCTGCCAAGATCACGACTGTCTCAGACTCACAGATACGGAGTTTTGCCAACTTCCAAATCCAGTCAGCCTCCTCAAAAAAAAAAAAAAAAAAAAAACATTCACAGCATCCTTGGCCCTTGTAGAGCTATCACAGCTCTGAAGGTGGCTTCACAGAAATATGAAACTACTGTCCCATTTATTTTACGCATTCAGTGGTATAGTCTGTGGTTCCCAGTGTCAATCTGATTGTTGAATTGCTCTGAGGTTATTTTCTTTTTCCTTTTTACTGTACATTTTGTGTAGGTAGTTCCTGCAAGCTCATTCAGAAATTTTTCCAAAATTTCCCAAGGTTAGACTATATATTTCTTCAGTTTTCTCATCACTCAGTGAGGCCTGTCATTTAGGGACAGGTATTTTTCTCAGTCAATGAAATATTTTGTCAATTCTTTAATTATTTCCTTCTTGTGTGTCCTCCGGTCATTTCTTCTGGAATGCCCAATAGATGAGGGTGGAAACATCATGTTTCTCAATTTTTTAAATTTAAAGTTTCCAGATTTTTTTTTTTTTTTTTGCTGTTTATTATAGAAAAATTTCTCAATCCATCTTCCTGTTTTAATGATTTGCTCTTCAGGGGTGCCTTTGCTATTGATTATAATTATTGATTTTGTAATGTAACTATTGATTTTGTAATGTTTATAATTTTCCTTTATAAAAGTCACTCTTTTATTACATGTAATGACAAGTAGATATATTTTATGATATAATATCATTTCTTAAATTTCTGTACTTTTTGAAACTCTGCTTTTCATTCTTTTTTAATATTCTACTTAAATTCAATTTGCCAACATATAGTATAACACCCAGTGCTCATCCCATCAAGTGCCCTCTTCAGTGCCCATCACCCAGTCATCCCATCAACCCACCACTTGCCCTTTGGCAACCCTTTGATTCCCAGAGCCAGGAGTCTCTCCTGGTTTGTCTTCCTCTCTCTCTGCTTTTCCTCATTGTAGCAAATCTCTTGCTTCAGTTGTTCTCCCATATTTTCTGGTCTTTTGTGAGGGTTCTCATCTTTTTTGGCTGCCCTGTAGGTAAGTGTATGAATGTTATGACTTAACAGTGCTATTTCTTTTAGGAGCCATGGGGAAGCAGCACAAGGCAGTCTTCAGCAATGGACAGAAATATCTAGTTCTCAGTGAGCAGTGAGGACCATACCGTCTGGAATTTTCAGGCTTCCAGGCAACTCCTCTGACTTTCGGGCTCCACATTCCCACTGTTTGTCATCATCTGGCACAGTTGCTTCTGAGACCCAGGGCCTGGCCCAAAAAGCATCAGATTTAAGAGACCGGGTAGTCTGGATAATCATGTATGGTACCACAGCCACCCAGCTCTGAGTGCTCCCAGGTGATCCCTCCATTTTCTTAGCTTGGAAAACCTCACCTACCTCTCTGATTTTTTATTTAATTCTTTCCTGAGTCTGCTATGGGCTATTCTTTACACCAGGAAAATTTTATCTGCCTTCTGTCCTTCGGGGCAGTCTCACAATATCTGTTGTACAAGGGTCCCATTTTCTTTTTCACTATAACATAACAAAGACTGTCATGATTTGATTTTTTAAAAAATATTTTCTCTCAGTTCAAGTGTTGCCAAGGATATGGAGAGGAACCCTCTCATGCACTGCTGAGTATGTAAACTGGTGCAGCTATGTGGGAAACAGTATGGAGTGTCCTAAAAAAATTAAAAATAGAAATACCATATAATCCAGTAATTCCAATACTGATAATTACCCCACAAAAATGAAAATATTAATTCATCAATTCATTCTTATATACACCCCTATGTTTATTGCAATACTATTTATAATAGTGAAGTTATAGAAGCAATCCAAGGGTCTATAAAAAGATGAATTAATAAAGAAGTGGTGGTACATACATACAATGGAATACTATACAGCCATTAAAAGATGAGATCTTGCCATTTGTGACATGAATGAACCTACAGGGTATTCCGCTAAGTGAAATAAGTCAGACTGAGAAAGATAAATGTCATATGATTTCACTTATATGGGAAAGCTAAAAAAAAATAATAAATGAACAAACTAAACCCGAATCAGACCTGTACATACAGAGAACTGATGGTCGCCAGAGGGAAGGGATCAGGGGATGGGCAAAATGGGAGAAGGGGAGTGGGAGACACAGGCTTCTAGTTATGGAATGAATACATCATGAGGGTAAAAGGCACAGCATAGGGCATATAGACAGTGGAAGTGTAATAGCATTGTGTGATGACAGATGGGAGCTACGTGAGGTGAGCATAACATGGTGTATACAGTTGTTGAATCACTGTGCCGTACACCTGAAACTAATGTAACACTGTGTTAGCTATAATAAAAAAACATTTTAATAAAGTAAACTCAAGATTGTCTAAAGTAAAACAAAATACACTTTCTGTCAATTCAAAGTGTGCTATGTGCCAAAACTACTTGCTATCATATAGCCATTTTTTTCCACAAAAGTACATAATCTTGTGGGGTTTTTCACCCACGGTTGTACCACCAAAACCTACTACATCAATTGGGAGTTAAATGTTGAATGAGTAAATTATTTCCAGGAAAAAGGAATTTTAGAGACTGCATCATTTTAATATATATTTAAAATTGAATAATTTATAATTTGACACTTATTTAACATTAGAAATTTCAGTTGTTTCTCAAATTTCAGTACAATGTTCTAGTCAACACTTTCTCTTTGTCTTATTATGTTGCCTTTTAAATAATTTCTTTGTAACCTTTTCCAATTCCATAATTCTGTTTTTGCAGTTTTGCTTAATCTGCTATTTCATATTCTTTTCAATATTTAGTTGTTCATTTCCAGTTGTTATTTTTAAATCTAATTTTTCCTTTCTATATTTTTTGTTTCTATAGTCTTCACTCCCTCTTTAAGTTATTTAAAATGGTAAGAATATTTATGTCTAATATACCTGCTCCTAAGCCTTTGAGGGTATGATTCTATTGTTCGTTTTTCTCATTTTTACTTAACCTGCTTTGTGTTATTATTTTTCTTAATTTGGCTTCTAATTATGAGCTCATCTATTCTTAAAACTTTGTTTGTAGGGATTCTTGAAGTATTGGATGAAGGTGGATTGCTCTTGAGAGTCTGCATTTGCTTCTCCAGGCTCTTGGGGACAATACCAATTCAGAATTGCTTTAACCTAAATTCTTAACTTCCAGTTTTAATTACCTCTCAGGCAGTGTAAATATGGGCTGTAAACCCATATGGGTATTTGGCTTTTGTCTACCTAGTCCAAAGAAAAATTGCTTTCTGCTATATCCGGCACCAAAGAACTAGAGATAAATTCCTTCTCTGATGTACTTAAACACAGTAAAAATATTTGCATTTTAGTGTACTATTCGTGAAGTCCTTGAGGATACAGGGGCAGCTGACTTATTTCTAGTCCACTCTGACAACCTTCTGTGGACCCTCCTATGAAACTCTCATTTGAGGCTGAGAATAGGTTTTTTGTTTTTTTGAGACTAAGTTTTTGTTCCTCTGTTTCTCTAAGTCCTCACTCTGCACCACAAGGTCACAAAAACTAAGTCCAAGATCACTGGGATTCAACAGATGATTTATATGTAAAAGTTGCTTATTGCTATGGGTTCCCACTTTGACATAGTTTTGAGCCCTAGCACTTGGTCTTTGTCTACTCAATAATACTTTTTTAAAAAATATTTATTTATTCATGAGAGACACAGAGAGAGGCAGAGACACAGGCAGAGGGAGAAGCAGGCTCCATGCAGGGAGCCAGATGCGGGACTCGATCCCAGGACCCCAGGTTCATGACCTGAGCTGAAAGCAGATGCTCAACCACTGAGCCCCCAGGTGCCCAATATATATGTTTTTTTAATCCAGCATTTTTACCTGTTATTAGAAGGGTCTGCCATGGTATCTACTATAACACCAGAAACGGACGTTACCATTTGTCTAATATTCAAAAGCTATAAAATAGTATTCAAATCAATTAAATGATATGCTCCAAACATAAGAACACACTTCAGGAAACACAGCACCATTGCTTCAAGTTGTATGTTGTTGCTTGTGATCTTTCATTCCATCATAGCTTTATTTTAGCTAAGTTGAAACGTCTTCCATGCTCAAGTGCAACTTCCAACTTAAAGCCTGTCTGAATATTCTAGCCAGTATTAATTTGAAACGTTTCTTCCTCACATATCAGATACATAAATATGTTATATTCCAAATTAAATAATGGATTATCATCTCCATTTTCTATATTGGGAAATGGAGCTTAAGACTGCATAAGTCAGGAAGCACTAAAATTGGCGTTTCAATCTTTCTGCCAACTCCCCACCTTGGGGCTGCAATAACAGGGAACACAAAGTCTTACTTATTTCTTTGCAGCTTGCAATTTTATCCTCAGAAGGTGAATGGTTGTTGTTCCTAAGGGTAGCTTGGGACAGAGGCTGTTTTAACCACCAGATTGTATTTATTAGTAGCCCCAATCAAACAGAATCCCAAAACATGCAATCTAAGTTAAAAAGTAGGCCTGTTTCACATCCTAATTCAACTGTGGAATAGAAATAAGTATTATTCAAAGGGGTCACAACAGGCTCTTGGCACTTTATGGTTCTGAAAAGCCTGCCCTCCAACTACTGAAGCTTTGATTTTTTTTTTTCCCCACCTGTGCCTCACCTTCAGGTACAGCAGCTACAATTCAGCTTCATGCTCCCTCTTTTTCCCATCTTTGCTTCCTGAGAGCCTCTGCAGAGTGTACATGATGTACCAGCTCATGGTAGAGTTTGGTTTTGGGAACCCTGCTCATAGCCACACTAGTACCACCGACCTTGCCCTTAAAAAGCAATAACAGCTTTCTGAAGACTTAACAGTGGAAAGTATGTACAGTGTAATACAACTTCACATGTATGATAAGCAAGATGTTACGGTTTCACCGAATTACTTTGTATGAATTGAAAATTCCCCTTGAACAGAGGAATCCCTTCCTCTGGGTTCTGTATCTGCTCCGTACCATGAAAAGATTAGCGCTAATAACCCCAGAGATTTCCTCCAGCTTAACGCCTTATCACCAAGTCATTTCCTTTCCCCTGTCTACTCATACTTGGTTGAATTCCTGCTTGATTTTGTCTCTTCAGGTGTGTTCCTTCCATCACCCTCGTGTATGTCTGCAACATGAGAATACAGATTGTGTCTGTCCCCTGCCCGCCATTCCCCTATGGCACCTATAACAACGAGAGCATGTGGCAGGCACACAGGGAGTGTGACTTCCATGGGCCAGAGTCATGGGCCACTGATCCCTTGAGCTCCTCACTCAACCTCGTGTCCCACTGTCCTTAGGAAGCCAGACCAGAGCTGTGACTTCACCCAGTGCAGTGAGCTCTGACCACACGTATGGATGTAGATCCACATTCACGTGCCATCCACAACAACCAACAAAGCAGCACAGAACTGACAAATACCCACCCACATTCCCTCTTTTCCATAAACCTGCCTCTACTAATTGTGCTGCTTAAAATTAAATATTATCTACATACCCTGTTATAGCTTACAATTTACATAAGTTCACTTAATAACGAAGCTGTGTGTAATATTGATGTGGAAGGAGGGGCTCAGAAAGGACAAATAGATTCCCAAGGTCAAGCTGAGTCAGCTCTGGCATCCCAGGCACTTCTGTGATCAAACCATCGCATTACCCCCTGGAATACTGTGCAACTCACAGGGTCTTGCTCAGGGGGAAGGGTGAAGAGCAGGTTTCCACATCTCTCCCCCCACCCCACCCCGAGCAGAACTAGCACCAGGTCCATGATTTCAGTAGATGATTGGGATGTGGGCTTCTGTAGGAAACACGCAAACTCATGGGGCTGTATCTGTACTCATGTCATCGCTTCAGATGTGTTCGTGGCTCAGAAGACATGTTGTGAATGATGAAATAGAAATTTGTCTGTTCTGCACCCTAGGATCTCATGGTAAAAGCTCCACTTACTGTTGGGGACCAGGTATTTTTGCTTAGGATTCAATTCAGACACAGTCAGAGAGCCCTTGTCTCTTTGTAACCTTCCCACATTCTGATCCCAAGATATTACCCCGAGTAATATTTGGAGCCAAAGAAATCTCGAATTTGCTTGTCTGGAAATTTTAAAAGGGCCAGATAAATTTTTAAAACAATTTTTTTTTCAGATTGCTACAATAGGATACCTTAGACTCAGTGGTTTTTAGGCAACAGAGATTTACTTCTCACAGTTCTAGAGACTGGTACGTCCAAGATCAAGGTACTAGCAGACCTGATGTCCAAGTGAGAAGCCATTTCCTGCTTCATAGACACCCATCTTCTCACTGTGTCCTCACATGGTGGCAGGAGTGAGGGAGCTCTCTGGGGTCTCTCTTGTGGGGTCACTAATCCCATTTATGGGAGCTCACCCTTCTGACCGGATCCTCTCCTAAAGGCCCACCTCCAAGTACCATCTCACCAGGGATTAGGCTTCATCACAGGAGTTGGGGTGGGGGTGGGGACACAAACATTCAGTCTACAGCACCTGCCTTATTTGGAACAACAAAACTTAACGCGAAATCTATTATGAAAGCCAAAGACGCACTTGTTTTGTCGTTGTCATTGTTGGAAAAGGCAATTTAATGGGACAAAGAAGTAACTAGAAAATTGCACAGTGACAGCACGGCTTCATTTTCTGGAGTCTCTCTTATCACCTTCCTACACCCTGCCTTTCAGCCTGTTTGGCTTAAGGATGTTTCTTATATGTTATTTTCCATCTCCCACTTCCTAATAATCTTGACTTAGTCCCAGAATATTTTTGTACATTTGCAACATGCCAAGCAGTGCGGCAGGGACTCAGCATTCAGTTACCTAGTTTATTTGTCCACAATTCTAAAGAGGCAAGTATCATCTCCGGTAGGAAAACAGGGGCTCCAAGAGGCCAAATTACTTGCCTAGGGTCATGGAAAGAGTAAACAATAGAATGAATATGAGCTCTACCACACTGAACCAGAGAGCCTCTCTAAGACATCAGGCTACGCCAGCTGTCAAAGGCCACCCACTCCAGCTGTCTCTCACAAACTAGAAATCTTAAGAAAATTAATGGGCAAGAATCAGTTATGCTTCCTCTGTGCCTTCATCATATTTACATACTTCCCTTCTAAATATCAAGAGGATATTATGCCTCAATTCATCCGATTGCAAGCTAATTCTTACCTATGAGATAGGTGCACACACACAAAGTACTTCCAATGAGAAAGTAAATCAGGTCAAAGAAGGTTCAAGATCACTTATTCATATTCTTTCAGTTTCATGAAACCAAGAGCTAACATTATTAAGCATTTGCCATGAAATATAGCGAGCAGGGCGATGAACATTTTTGCAGGCTTTGCCTCATTCAAGTCTCCTGATAGCACTATCATTATCTACATCTGACAGATAAGAAAGTTTAAGGGTAGAGCAAGACACAAATGAGCTTCAATCCAACTAGAAGTTCTCCAGAGGCGCCTGGGTGGTGCAGTCCGTAAAGCATCTGATTCTTGGTTTCTGCTCAGGCAGAAGAGCATGGTCCTGGGATGGAGACCCACATCAGGCTCTGCACCCTGCACTGACTCTGCCTCCATCTCTCTCTCCTTCTCCCTCTGCCCCTCACCCTGGTGCTCTCTATTTGTATAAAATAGAAATAAATAAATCTTAAAAAAAATAGGAAAACAAGCCTCTGTATCACATTCAGCTGCCTGCAAAAGGAAGCAATCAGAATTTGTAGAACAGGCATACATTTCATCACTGAGCTGGGATAAGAACACAGGCCTCAACTGGCCCACTACCAAGTGGACTCTCCCTCCAGATGCCTTACGTTCCTGGGTGTATCTTTATGGTTAAGTTGTCGAATGCTAAGATGCAGACTTTTCTTTTTTCCATGTATGTAGACTTGAAACATCAAGACACAAATACATCTAAGTTGCATGAATAATTCTGTTCACTACCTGTTCACTATTGGCCTGCAAAATAAATGGGCAGGTGCCATGGGAGGAGCAGGTGTATCCCTTTTCGGATCTGTACTATGTGCTTCGAATGCATAAAGTTACATATTTGCTGCTGGCTGTGGAGATCATCTTGACTAAAGAAGGTAAACTTGACCTTGGAAGTATTGAAGTTCCTGAGAACTACAAATCATGCTTTCATGGCCAACTTCGACGCAAGAAACTAGAAATGACTAAATACAAGGAAGTGGTGAACATGGAGAAACTTCCAGGTCAGCTTTGGTGACACAGTGACAGACGCTTCACAACACAACTGAGTAAAGCTCCAGGTATCCATCCAGTTAGCCCCCCTTGGGATGAAGCTTTTCAGTCTTGAACTATACTGAAGAGAGGTGCTTCAAACTTACTCCTTTCACGTTCCTGGGACTTCCACTAGCCTCTTGGGCTGGTTGTCATTTCTAATGTCCTCTTCACAGTGCTAATTTCTGGGCTAAACACTCATAGTAATGAATATAATGATTAAAATGATTGATGGTGACGATGATGATGATGCTATCATTGCAGTTTCCATTCCAAGGAGCCTCTCTTGTCAGAGAACGAGTCGGAGGGGAGAACAAATCTGAAGTCTGCAATGAAAAGGCTTAGCCGGTAAATTACCATATGTGAATCTGCTTTGATTTTTGCATTTGCTGTAAGACAATATGCATTCTAAATGGCACTTCAACCCAGAAAGTGTGAAATCTGAAATCTGCGCTGTTACAGTCATTCAGCTGAGCTCTAATAATCTCAAGTAATTGGACACTTAATGCACCATTAAGACCATTTCTGTTCCCATCTACCTGTGTAGCCAATTTTACTTTTAGAAAAGCCTGGGACCATCTTCCAGGTCTAGACCATGAGATGAAGAAGCTATCTAGCAGCAGTAGAATAGTGACTATTTTTAAAGATGGCATTAACAGAGCTCCTCATCTGATTTTATTTAACTGCCATGCCTGGTAAAGCAGTTACGTGGAGATATCAAGTATTGCTGACAAGTGGTGGTGGAACGGGGCTATGTACACGGCCCTTCTGCTCTCCTTACTCTTTTTAGGCTCTATTTCCTTAATGGATGAATATTTATTCTCTAGGACATTTTATAAGCAAAATAGTCCTGCCTCAGAAGAAAGAATTAATCCTCAGAAGGAAAAAAATAAAAAGGCTAATTAATCTCTGAGAAAAAGCATCCTAAACCTAAAGCTTAGGGGTATGATCCTAGGCAGAGTCAGATAGCAAATATGGAATATTGGCATAGCTGAAAAAAAGGCAAAACATGTTTTCATAAAGGAATATTTCTTATCTCCATTTTCTGATCACTGTTTAAAAAAGGGCAGTATCCATGTGGCATGAAAAAACTCTTATATGTGCTAATTTTCAAAGGATAATCGTTCTTTTTTTTCCTCTCCAAGTTTTTATTTAAATTCCAGCTAGTTAACATACATTGTAATATTAGTTTCATGTGTACAATTTAGTGGTTTATCCCTTACATAAAACACCCAGGGCTCATCCCAACAAGTGCTCTCTTTAAACCCCATCACGTACATTCACCCATCCCTCCACCTACCTCACCTGTGGTAAGCACCAGTTTGTTCTTTATAATTGAAAGTCTGTTTCTTGGTTTGTCTTTCTCTCTTGTTCCTCCTTTTACTTTCTTTTTTCTTCTCAAGATTTTATTTGAGAGAAAGAGAAAGAGAGCACAAGCATGGGGAGAAGGACAGAAAGAGGGAGAAGCAGACTCCTCACTTAGCAGGGAGCCTGATGCCAAACTCGATCCCAGGACCCTGAGATCATGACCTGAACTGAAGTCAGATGCTTAACTGACTGAGCTACCCAGGGGCCCCTACTTATTTGTTTTATTTCTTAAATTCCACATATAAGTAAAATCATAAGGCATTTGTCTTTCTCTGACTTATTTTGCTTAACATAATGTTCCCTAACTCCATTTAAAATGCTATTTTTAAGCGTGATCCAAAGCTACACCTTATAATAAGCATAAGGTTTCATTGAGCAAATATATATAAAATAATTAGTGTCTGTTATACCTAAGAGGTATTATCCTAAGTGTCTTTATTCCTTTTGTTCTAGACAAGAAACCACTGATTTCCTGGGGCAACACACTGGGATTCTATACCATGTATATGTCAGAGCAGAACATGTGGCTTCTAGGTCAGGGAACAGATGGGCATAAACCAAGGGATGGAAGAAATCCTTAAGGATCAACCTCTAGCCAGGCTCAAAGTATATGGACAGCATTCTTACCACATGTTCACCAGCTTCTACTCACATCCCTTGAAATCCAGAGCTTATACCCTCACAAGGTCAATGTATGGCTAATATATCAGCTAAAATGCCTCGGCATGAAACGTCCCAGAGGCGACCCACTACTGCCTCTTAAAATCACACAGAGCAAGTCCAATCCTTCTTTTATATGTGGAAAACCCTAAAAGGTTCCTTAAACATTTGTCACCAAGATAACTTCTAGTTCTGTTGATTACTATGGTCTGAAGATTCAGGAGGGGCAAGGCCTTCAACTGAGAGCTTTGCCTGTATCATTCATTCCTTGAGCAAGGTGATCAATGAGATGGCTATTGGGCATTACCTCTGTGCCACTTCTCTTGAGCCTTTACATGAGACTCTCTTCTAAATGACCCTCTTTTAGTCAGAGCTAATATTTACAGGTATTTTAGGCTTTGACATAGCTCATTGCAACCTATACAACGTACAACTCATTACAATTATCATGTATTCTTCACAATGACCCTATAAAGATTACATTTCCAATTTTACATGTGAAGGAATAATGAGTTAAGTTTACCAACTTTCCCATGTTCTCTTAATTATTAAGTCTAACTGCAAATATATCCTCAACAATACTATTTTACTGGCCTGAAAATCCCATTGTTTTCTCATCTACTTTTGAATCAAGCATGCTCTCTAAAAAGCTCTTGTTCTTTTGAATATATGCAATCATTTATCCAATAGTCCATTAATATGGGGCTCACTAGAAATGGACCCCCAAAGCAAGGTTCAATGAAACAAGGCCCAAGAAAAGGGCTGAGTAAAGAAGATGACAGCAGTGGTCCTAAGGCATCTGTGGGTGCCAGAGCACCTAGAGATAAAGGCACTGTTTGTAGGACATGATAAATTGCTCACAAATCCACCATATGGATAAAGAATGACTTTAGGGGCTTAAAAGTTGAGTTTTGTATTTACAGCACAAAATCAGCCACCAACATGGATTGGCTTCCATTGAAATTCATTTGATATACACACGTATTTATTCACTTGAAAATATTTTGACCACTCTCTACGTATCCAAGCATTGCACCAAAAGCTACAGGGATGGTGGTAAAGGAGAAAGTCATGGCCCATAGTCTCCCAGAGCTTGCTTTCTTACTGGGAAGATAGAAATCTCAATAGCTAGGTTAAAATGTGGTAAATGATAGAATAGCTTCTATGGGAGAAGTAGCAGAGCCCTTAGGACAGTGAAGGAGAGTCAGGATGGTTGCTCTGGAGGAAAAGTTAAGCTCCTGGTGATGAATAAGACTTATCTACATGAGAGGGAAAGGACACATTGAGCAACAAAGCATCCTGTGAATGGAGCTCAGAAACTGATGGGGAAAAGGGGACATAGGAGGCTAGGGATGTTAGCTGGGGACAGACATACCCAGTCAAGACAACAAAAATCACTCTCAATATTTCAAATCAAATAGAATAGAAGACAAGGAGTTGATTTTACTGGGGATGAAGAGTTGGAAACAAATAGGACAAAAGATGGAACCTAGAGCTTGAAGAGCAGGGAGCCTATGTGCCCTATAGGCTGTAGGAGCATATGGAGGAGGTAGTGTTACAGGAGCGCAGGGACCAGGGTCAGCTGGTAAAATCAGGAACCACAGTGGGTCTTTCTGGCAAGAGCTGGAACAACACATCTGCTACCAGAAATGCCTCTGGAGTCAGGAAGAGAGGCAGAAAAGCATCCCGGCTTCTCCCCTTCTTCTACTTTTCAGTCCACCCCGCTGGCAGCCCCGTGGTGAGGGAGCCTGGGAGGGGTAGTCTCCTGCAACAGCGAGAAGGCTGGGAAGAACAGTGGTCTGAGAACAAAGGGGAGCTTGTAGCCCTTAGCTCTGTGCAAAGAGAAGTCTTTGAAGGGTCACTTCTTTTGTGCACTGAGAGCGCTCCTAACAGAAAATCAAGGGCAGGAATCAATGCTTATAGATAATTATGAATGGAAAAAAAAGAGGAAACTGAGACGATTGAATCTATCACCCTGTGTTCATTAATTTTGAAAATGATCTTCAGTCAGTGGAACTCTATGGTAGGACCCGAGTAATGACCTGTGTTCTCTGGGAGGGGAGACTGATGTCCATGGACAAGAGTGTGGGACTTGAGTGCAGAATTCAGGATGGTGGTCACGGACAGCAGGGGCCAGATCATCAGGACGGGGGGGGGGGGGGGGGGTGGTCCTCGATGAGGAGTGAGGCTCAGAGAAGGAATCCAGAAGGAGAGGAAGAGCTACTCCCCCTCCTCCTGGACTCTTACTCTCTTCATCCTAAGTGTTCTCCAACCACCCTAGGCAACCCTTGGCCATTTTTCCATCTGCCAATCTCTGGACTTGCAGGGTTGTTCAATGGATACTTCTGAGAGGATGCAAACATTCAATATCTGCACAGTCTGATACCTCAGCCACGTGTGACCACACTGATACTGGGAGAGCTTGGTTCTTGTCTCACAGAGTCAAAGAATGAATCTTGTGGCCAACAGAGAGCCAGCAAAGCCATAGAGGTTGATTAAGCAGAGATACACAGAAAGATCCCAGGAGTGAGAGGGGTCCTGACAGGGTTACCCCCTGAGGCTTTTAGGGCCTTTTATAGGAAACTGACAGGGAATTTGGTAAATTTCTTGTCAATACCAACATGGATTTGTAAATATCATGTCTATATTTGGAAGGAACATGGTGGACTTGTAACAAACAAGATGTTTCTTTGTAAATATCCTGATCCAAAGTGCCCTCCTCTCTGTTTAATCTCTCCTCCATAACATTCCTCTCCGCCTGGGGTTTCTGTGAGCCTCGTAGCCATTAAAAGGGGAGACTCCCTAACATTTTGGAACTAGCCAGCCAGGTTTATTTTTCTCTGTTTTTACTGTCTTATCTCTGTTTTCGTGAGATGGGTAGGAGCCCAACTCTGGAGCCTTTCAGTGTCCTTGGGATTTATAGGAGCCCACAGATTCCTGGAAGCCAGACTCTGGGCCTTTCCCTTATCTTTTCCTGCCTAGCCCTGTCTGCCCCTAACTCGTTCCTACATCAACACGGCACTTGCAATCGGCTAGTATGACTCGTTTCTAACTTTATTCATTTTAAATGGATTTAAAATTTAAGTAACTACCTGTAGTCAGCAGCTCGCACATTGGCCAACAAGCTGAAGCACCTACTGTCAATTTTGTGGTGACAATTTGGACAGTTTTAAAGTTACACAGACCTTTCCATTCCTGTTCTTCCTCATCCCAGCTGCTGACTTTAGGTAAATTGCAAAACATTGCCCAACCAGAACTTTCCTCATCTTTAAAAATCAGAATAACAGTAGATTCCCCTCAAGGACTGGAAGGGTAAAAGAAAAAAAGTAAATTAGCCAGCACCATCCAGAACTCTAAGAAGTTTCCCATAAGGATATGTTTCCTTTTCCCTAGAATTCATACCTCCTCTGTTGGTGCATTGCTGGGAGTGTTTTTAGATAGAGGAGTTAACAAGATAGCTAAAATAAATGCAATAAAACAAAATACAACGTTTTATATGAAAACTATAAGACCTCCTGTGTGTAAATGTCTTTGACTCTTTCAAAGTAGCTACCTTGCTTAAATAGCACTGGCATTGCCTAAATAACTTTAGCGCAACCCTTTCTCAAAATTGCTGCCAGGATAATTTTCTAAGCCATGCAAGAAAAACACTTCATTGGCATTTAGTTGCATTTCTAGCTTTTGAGTCATTTTTATATTAGCCTCTTTTAAAAACCATACATCATGTATTAAAACGTAAAAGATATAAGAAAATAAAAATGTCGTACAAACCCACCAACAGGAATGTAGTATTAGCATGTTTGTAAAAATCAGTAAAGACTTTTCCCATGTCCTTTTTTTTTTTTTCCATGTCCTTTTAAAAATAAAAAAAACACGATGGTAGTTTACACCCAATTAAGTATCCTAAAATTTTCACAATGTTCTCACATAAGTATGTTGATGTCATTAATTATTCATATGTTTTTTAAATGGTTGCAAAATAGTCTATCATATGGACATACCAAACTCTATGAACTACCCCTATGTGGCTATTTTTTTTAAATAAAAAAATACTTCCTAATTCTCAAGTCCTGACTCTGCTTTTGTTTTTTTGTTTTTTTGTTTTTGTTTTTGTTTTCCAAAATATAACCTGGTAGAAAAGATACAGAAAGATAAAGGAGAATAATAGTTATCAAACATCTGCTATAGAACAAGCTTATGGTATATACTACCTCATTTAGCCCTAGAAATTTTGAGATATGCAATATTACGTCCCTGATTCTTGACCTTTCAGGTATAAAACTGCAAAAATTTGTCATTCTACCACACATCTAAGAAGAACGAGCATCTCAACCAAGGAGTATGTGATTCCCGGTCCGTACTTTATATTAGCACATGACAGCCACTGAACGGCTTCAGCAGAAGTCTGATGGCAATCCCAAAATATGTGTGCCATTTCTTATAACTTGTTCAATTCTCAGAATAGTCACACAGGCTGCTATTGCAGGAGAGAGGCGAAGAGTTAGAAGTAATTTGGCTCATGCTAACTAAAAAACATAAAACCAAAATCTTTTTTTTTTTTTTTTTAACTTGACTTCTTCAGAAGACTGTCGCTGTCAAATAGGCCTGAACACATCAATCAATCCCACTGCGGCATTTCACTCTCCTCGGCAACCAGGACCTTTCTGCAACTGCCCAAAGTGACAGTTTGAGCAGTTTTAATTAACAGGCACGATTAGGCTGGAGGAAATTATTTCCCTAAATGCCAATCAGTCTCATTCCCCCTTTCAAGGGGGAACAAAGATTGCAACTGGTACTGCTGCTGGCAATGGGCCCCGCAGCCCCCCAGCACGCAGCAGCCAGCATTTCACACTCCACCTGGCCGGAAACCAGACGGGATCAAGAACGAACTTGGCCAAACGGTGCAGAAGCGCTTTAATACCTGTCCAAGAAACAATCACAACCAGAGGCTTCTCCAATACCTGGGATTTCATTTCCGGGAGGAGAGGGAGCCGGCCAGTTAGAAATTCTGTTTCTTTTACCAAAAGAAATTGATCTTTGTAGGTTTCCAGCTCCCTGAGTTTTATAGGTTTCAATGCACTCCTCCAAAGGAGGGACTTTAAAGATCCTAGTATTTTGGAGCTACCAATGGAAGAGGGTCCAGGGTGCAAATGGCATAAACCAAGTTAATTTATGCCTTTGGAAAAATGAAGATGAACTTTTAAATAAAATGCAGTCGTAGATTAAGACATCATCCACTAAGCACATTCAATATTAAGTGTTCTGAATAACAACTCTGGGATTTTCTGGCAGATACTGTGTTTCTGTTTGTTCCCTGTGGCTCAAACTCAGAACGTGCTGGTTTGCCTACAAACTAGGATGAAGATGTTTCAGGATGAGATCCAAAGAAAAGCTGGTTAAAAATACTGCATTGGGGCACCATTTTTACCTCGTGGAGACACAGTATAATGGGTCAGACCATCAACTGTGGAGGCCCTGCGTATGCTTGGGTTGGGATCCTGCCCCTACATGTGCCCACTGCATGCCTTTATCTCAGCTACTTCACTTCTCTGTGTCTCAGCTTCTTCCTCTATGAAGTGGAGTCAATCACAATACTCACCTCCTAGGGTTAGGGTAAGGATCAAATGCCAGACTCCTGTACATTGCTCTGAACAGTGCCTGGATCATCCGAAGACCTACAGAAGAATGCATTGCATAGCAAGATATTTTGATGTGATCATTTCTGGCCCTTTCTGACCTGGCCACTGAGAAATGGGCAGCTTCAGGCAGTCAAGGCACCAAAGCATTGCATCTCTCAGGATTCGTCCTCTGCCCCAATCTCCTCTCCCTTTTCAGCTGGTCCTTCAGGCTGAACCCCCTCAATTTCCTGCCCTCTGCTCATCTGTTCATCTGTGCTGCCAATGATCCCTCCTTTTGTCTAGAAGCCTCATAAAATGAGTGATCTCTCCTTTTGTTCAAGGTGAATTCTTTGCCCCCCTTTGTCCCATATCGTCCTGGGAGTCCTCCTGGATTCCAGGGTCCTCTCACAGCAATGTCTCTGCTCCTGCCACCTTCGGTGTCTGAATGAGCTCAAGCCACCGTGGGCTTAACAACCCTCTGCCTCCATGCTTCTTTCTGTCTCAGCGTTCTTTGATTCCCACCACAACCACATTCCAAGATGGAAAACTTGCTTTAATTTTTTTTTTTTTCCAAACAGAGACTTCAGACTCCTGGCTCCCAGATGAGAAAGGACTTCTCTTCCTCTCCCCCACCTAGTTATTAACAAATTATTTTTAAAATGAATAAATAAAGATAAGAAAATTACATATTTGAGTCACTCAAAGACTGGAAACATAGCAATCCTTGGCAAAGCAAAGGGTATATTCCATGGAAGGAGATGAAAGGTTTCAACTTGAACTGGAACAAAACTCTCTTATAAAGTCTGAAAGTAAAATCTCAAAGGAATTGAAGAGCTCAGAGATAGGGACCCTTTTGTACCTCAGATAAAGGAGAGGCAGTGATGGGAAAGAATGAAGGTGGCACAAACCCCTCAGTCTCTACTCTAAGCCAAGCTCATTCTCAGCCTCTTTTCTACATTTTCCCGTGTATCAGAAGGAAGAATGGAATATTTTTATCTATGAATCTTTTCAGGAAGATTAAATGCCTGTCTTAGTTTCTTAGGATGGCCAAACATGTAGGAATGGGGGACTCTATTCTCTCCTCAAAAAGCATTTTTAACAAGAAAAGCAAATAGAAAAATAATGCTTTCTTTGTTAACTTCGGGATATCCTGAGTATTCCATTAACCAAATTATGTCAATCCTAAACCTTCTTGATCCACAAAACCTACTTATGTTTGGTGATATTAAAGAAATAAAGGGCCAACAAATCGGCACAGAGAACATGAATTATTTTCCATGTTTCTTGTCACAGCTTGGAGATATTTTCATCAGAGAACCGTCAATTTTATAGACTGTTGAAGATTTATTCTTGAGCCATCCATTATTCAGCTGGAGAAGAGGTGAACAGAAGTGGCAGATAGATTGACCAATGTCATTACACAGGTAGGGGTATCAATAAGTCAAAATATCCTGAAGTCCTAGAAGATTTGTTTTCCTGGAACAGAAGCCAAAGGAAATGAGGAACCGGAGTATTACTTTTCTAAGGCAATAACAATGGTTCTTTTGAATTTATGTCATTATAAACATAATGTGTCACCGAATTCTTAGAGCTTATCCTAATCCCCATGAAAGCCAAAGGTGAGATGGACCTATAGCAACACTCATGATTCTAGGTGATGTTAAAAATGGTTATAATTTTATGTGATTTTAGGGTTTCATTATACTACCCTAAACCTTATCTCATCTGATTTACTGAGGACAATCTAATCATTGTGCCTATCCTGTTCCTGAATTCTCCTTTGGAGGTGTACTCAGGGCTTTGGTTTTTTGTTTTGTTTTTTACCACCCCTACTTTGAATCTTGCCAAATTCAGCATGACGGAGCTCTTTTAATGATTCTCAGAAATCACTGTTACTAGTCTCTGACTCAATTCTTGCCCCAAGCCCCACTCCATTCCTCAGATCCTCTGACAACAAGCATAGGACCCCCTAGCCCACCCCACCCCCAAAATTGCATTCACTATTTTTTAACCACTTATTTTGGCAGCATTATTGTGTGCCTCTCGAGTGCTGCAGGCTGCTGCGTCAATATACCATGCAAGAACAAAAAGGGAAGAAAAGGGTAATGACTTACACCAGAAGACTGCTGTAAAATCTATAGGGTGGAACTTGGAACTCAATTTGAATTACTTTTCCATCTGGCAGGATGAGCAGAGCCTGTTTAACATTATGTGCATCAATTTTCTCACAGTGCCTTTAAACAAAAGCCTGTCTGAGCTGGGCTCCTATAGGTCTGAAGATAGTGCCACGGTGCAGGCCGCTCCACGTCTCTTCCCCCCTATGATCATATTTGGACACACTGCAATTTATCTGCTATGATGGTGGCCTGAAGAAGACCCGCTTATCTACCAGTTGAAAATCCTGGCTGGCTCACTCATGCAAAGAAGCGTGTGACCCACATGAATCAAGTAGGGCTGCTGAGATTAAAAATTCTCTCCTGGTACAGCCCACATTATACTTTTAAATTGTAGAGCAGGATTAACCAAGTTGTGCAGGAATTGGCTCTTCAAAAAATATCGAGCACAGTTCTGCTTTGGTTGGGCTAAATAATCACAGTATCAACCCAGAGCCAGGGAAAGTGGGTGCGTCTCTGAGACGAGGGTGTGGGGAGAAGAGGATGTGCAGTGTGCCTTGTGATTTTCTGAGTTCACGGCACTTTGGTTATAATAGCACGGCTGTGTCCCAGAACACAAAACCAAGACATGGGGGTTTAGATTCTTTTTCTGGGTGGCCTTTTATCTAATGCATTTTGGTAAAACGGAAACAGGTCTTCACATGGAAATTCTACCATTATTTTACATAATCTCTCTTTCCAGTCCTCCGTCCTCCCTCTCTTTTCTTCCCTCTCCGTCTTTCCATCCTTCACCTTTCACTGGAATCTGTGCCATGCATGACGATATGGCTCTTCTGCAGAGCTCTAGGCAGCATTTGATTTCTCTCTACAGTGACTTAGTGGCTTCTTTCATAATTCTTAAGCTCCCAAATTCAATTCCTCCTCTTCCTCACTTTCAGGTAAGAGTAAACCTCTTGTTTTAGTGATATAACTGGAGTTTGGGAAAAACAACCAGTGATTATCTTTTTTTTTTTTTTAAAGATTTTATTTATCTATTCATGAGAGATAGAGAGAGAGGCAGAGACACAGGCAGAGAGAGAAGCAGGCTCCCTGCAGGGAGCCCATGTGGGACTCGATCCTGGGAACTCCAGGACTATGGCCTGGGCCAAAGGCAGATGCTTAACCACTGAGCCATCCAGGGATCCTCAGCCAGTGATTATCTGAATCAGAGGTCACCATCACCTCAGACTCTGTTCTTATCATGAGCCCCACTCAATTCTCCATTATCATTTGGCAACCGATTTAACCCAAATGTGGACATGAATGTTCAGGGGCCTTATTATGTCACTCAAGGATAAGCTGCCTTTCCTTCTCAGCGGTGCAGTAGGGAATCAGAGAAGGAAATGTTTAAGGAGTATTTTTTTTTATACTCTCCCAAGAGATGCGTAACATTTGCTAATGCAATTTGTAGTCAGCTGGCCTTGGCTCAAGTACTGGCTCTAGTATCTTCTATCTGTGGCATCACCTCTCTAAACTCTTGTGTTCTCATCTTCAAAGTAGGGATGATAATTATCCTGTTTCACAAGGGATTTCTTTCAGTTTGCCTGTGTTTATTGAGCACTACCCCTGTCAGACATTCTTCTAATCTTCTTACCTGGTTTAACTCAACTTATCCCACAACAACCTTCAAGATAGCTATTATTATGATTCTTATTTTGCCGATGGGGAAATGAGAGAAAAGGACCAGTTTTTAAAAGCTGGGCTCCTGACAAATGCTGCAATGCAGGACACTTGAGTGAATCTGGGCTTAGCTTCGGAGTCTAAGAAGATCCTGGATCTCTTTGAATCTTGTGTCTATGTCATAGGATGACAGCACCCTCCAGCAGGCGGTAATATCCTGACACTCTGGGCGGTGGAAAATACGCTGCAGCTTGCCCCAGGCCAGTTTAATGCACATTGATTCCTCCTTGGCCTAATAAATATCTCCCAAGCTAAACAATCATTTCAGAAATGGCTGCCCTCTCGTAAGGGGAGGAAGGACAGGATGAGGGAAGAGGCAATGCTGCCAGATTCTAATCTCCCTTCAAATCAGTTTTTGCCTAGAGAGAAAGGGACTCACATACAACTCTGCTGGTTGCCTTTATCATCTCAAATTAATTAGGAAAATACCCAGGACTCTAAAGTGGTAAATTAGTTTGCCCAAGGTCACTGAGAAAATAAGTAGCAGTTACCTTCCTAATTTTTTTTCCAACTCCAAGGAACAAATTCTTCATTTCAATACCTTATATTGTTGGGGCAGTTTTAAGGATGCTCACTGAGTACTGTTAGCTCTCCACCTTATGGCACATGATAGGTCTGCCCCTATATTCAGGTAGGGCTACTTTTCATTTATTTAGTTTCCTACTTTTGTTTTCCTCAGGCTGTTACTATTATGATATAGACTTCTGGGCCCAGAGGAATTGGCAGCGAGGAGGCATGCTAGTATGTGAGTATCACGTAATTTATGACAACTGAGTTGCTTTCTACAAGCCACAGTGTGCTTAGTACATGTGCAGCTGAGTAAGATTTGCTTGTGAACCAATTGATAATGGAAGAACAAAGTAGAATGATGAAACAGGAAGATCACCAAATCTCCTAGGCAGTCTCTAGAGTGAGTAGTGCTGTTAAGAAATCTTATAACTGTGGGTAAATCATCATTTCACTGAGTCTTCATTGCATCAACCATAAAATGAAGATATTCCAACTTTTTATGCCAGAGATTGGTATATGAAATGGAGGGAGAGGTAACTATTACATAGGAGAACAGTATTAAAAAATTTCCCTGTGCAGTAATTCATTTACCATTCTGTTTCTGGACTAGTCCACACTCCCGAAACTACATCCAATTTTCAAAAGATGCATAGACATTGTCTGATCTACATGATCAGAGAAGACAGGACTGTGATTTAGTGATTAAGATCATTGTAAGTGTAGACTTTCCATACTGGTTTGAACATTTAATGTGTCCATCAATATTTGTGTTTATTTTAAGGGTTTAATTTCTATTTTCTAGAGCCTCATTCTCTTAAATAACCACCTAACTGGATCAGTTCTGAATCAGCATCAGGGTACTATCCAAATCAACTAAGTGGAAGAGTTCCAGAATTCCAAAAAATTAGGAAAGGTGGTGATTATTATTAATGTCTTGTGTCTTCAGAGCCTACTGGAGTGCCTGGTGTTGGCCCTCAAAAACCTTTGTTATGAATAAAAATGTAACATACTTAAGGATATATCAACATACAGTTTTCCTTCATTCATTCATCAGATATTGAGTATTTATTGTGTAGTAGGCACGGAGGGAGGGAGAACCAATGATAAGCATATTAGACATGGAGCTTACCTCTCAGTGGCTGAAATGGACACTAAATTATCATTTACACAAGTAGATACTGAATTCTAGTTGTGGATATTTTACTACAAAGGTAAATACGTTTTGCCAAGAAAACATATTACTGGATCCAAGCTGTGTGAGGAGGGTCCAGGGTAAAAATCCCCTGATAATGTGACACTTGAGACAAGATCTAAAGAAGGATGAGTAATTAATGACAGCTCAGGGAGAAAAAAAGGACATTCTACTTTTTTAAAAGATTTTATTTTATTCATGAGAGACACACACAGAGAGAGAAAGAGAGAGAGAGAGGCACAGACAGAGGCAGAGGGAGAAGCAGGCTCCATGCAGGGAACCCAACGTAGGACTTGATCCCAGGTCTCCAGGATCATGCCCTGGGCTGAAGGCGGCACTAAACTGCTGAGCCACCCAGGCTGCCCAGAAAAAGGACATTCTAGAAGAAAGAATATGCTTCAGGGCCTCGAAATGCAAAGGATAAACCTGCATTCAAGCCACTGAGGAAAATCCAGTGTGACCATGGTGGAAAGAGCCAGCCAGGGTCCTATGTTATACATTTGGTAAGGCAAGCAGGAGCTGGCCCCTCTGGGGATTCACAGGCTATGCAAAGATCATCTTTTTACTAAGAAGAAAATGAAGCTCTGGAAAGGTTGTAAAACCAAAATTTGTTTTTATAAGATCATTCTGGCTGCACTAATGATCAGAGATTGAAGAAAAATAACAAGGGATACAAGGCGACCAGTCAAGATGGTAGAAAGAAAAGAAATGCAGGTGATTTGCTATTTGGGGAAAAAATTAACTGGCAAAGTCAATGGAATATGGTGATTGAGATGTGCAGATGGAGAGAGAAAATGTGAAGGATAAATCACATGTTTCTGGCTTGCACTCTTCAGACCTATTCAGTCCCAACTTATCCATTAGGCTCAGTGGGCACAGTGTCCTGAACCCACAATATTTTAGAGGCCCACAAAAGTGTTAAAAGCAAAATGAACTTTTAGTTCAAAGAAAGTGTTTAATATGTAATAGCAATATATCCATCTTTACCAATGCAGTAAAATGTCATCTTTAATATTTCTATGGAGCAAAAGTGCCCAGGCCCATGGAAGTTACAATATGGCTCTGAGTCAGTTGTTATTAGGACAGAAAATGAAAGAAGACCAAATAGACATGGGGCTGGAAGGTGACAGTCAAAGTCAGTTCTGACATCAATTTAAGGTTTTGAGGCACCTGTGAAACATCAAAGAACAAATGATAAAAAGGCCTTTAGACATACAACTTAAATATTATGATGGTATTTTCAGGGTCTAGAAATAATATTGGATTTGGAGTCATGAAGTAGGGATCTCAGTTCCAGCTCTACTTTCACTGTGATAACGACAATGATGATGACAATTGCCTAAAAAACATCATCTGTATTCTATGAAATCCTTCCAAACATGTGATTGGGTAAGTGGTAACACCTGAGTTGTAGCCAGTGGGTACCCAACCCAAAATGAGCCAGTCAGAGCCTACCTGTAGGACTTCTCATATCTGAGGTTGAGAACACCCTTATGCCCTCCAGTAATAAAGCCATTGGAATATGCCTTCAGCATTGCCAGGAGAAGGGTAAACTACCACCGGGAGAAACCTGCCTGAGAAAGCAAAGCCAGCCTACAGCATGGGACAGATTCAGGGCAGAGAACGTGTCCATTTCTGGTCTTCCCTGGTAGCACATCTACCCCTGAGCTTTTCAGATAGTTGGCCACTAATGTGTCTATTCTGTTCAGGTTAATTCTCGTCTTTATTTCTATTATTTTCAAAAGCAAGAGTGCTGACCAATAAAATCACAAAATACCCATGTGATCTTCGCCAAATCATACCATCTCCCCAAGCTTCAGTTTCCTGGTCTGTAGGATAAATATGGTGAAAGCTACATCACAATTTTGAGACGATGACTGCATGAGAAAACCCTACAAAAATGTTTCAAATTTCAGTGTACGACACACACATATTAATCATCATTGATACTATCAAAGCGGCAGGGAGAAGGACATCTAGAGTTGTCAAAGAGAAACTCCTTTGGACTCCAGAAGGATGTGGTTCAGTTACTAGAAGCCATGAGACGTGGTTTAAAGAGGCCCCCTCCACATGATGAGATGAGCACTGGGTGTTATACTTAATGTTGGCAAATTGAATTTAAATAAAGTTAAAAAAATAAAGAGGCTCCCTCAATGTACACTATTGGATTGAAGAAGTCATATTATTTTTCTGCAGTGCTCTCTATCTCATGTTAATCTTTACTAATTTTCCAGGATTTCCCACAATCAGCTTGCTCTGTAAGAAATTCATACAGGCCTAGAGTGAGTCCCCCATCCACCCCATTCCAATATGTAAGGTAAAAATATCCTCTCTGCTTCCAATACTACCTGTTCTAACTTTATTGATTTATTCATTATAGTATGAATTGCTAATATCTATAGATCTTGAAGTCTTCAAGGGCAACTTCACAGTCTCATTTGTGTGCATTCCCAGCACCGAACGTACAATAGGTACTCCACAAATGTTAGTTCAATAAATGGATGAATTCAGTTATATTATAACTCTAACTCACAAAACACACATTAGTATCTCTAAGGCCAATAATCTGTGTTCCACACCATAGAATCTGAAATAAAATCCAACCAGCTGGATCGAGATTTGAGAGTATGTTTGCGAACAGGTGGTGTTGCACTTGAGGTTGGCCTGGAGCCCCTTTATGAGAAAGCAGCGCTGTGTGTCTAGATGTAGATTGTCTTTAACTCTACCTGTGGCGGAATGAGGGCTCTTCTTAAGAGAAAAAACCCGTTTCTATTTAAGATAATTGGTTGCTCCGGACACCGCCACCCATAGCCCCTAGTGCTTACTTTGAAGGCCCATCCTTAAGGCATCTATATTTAATTTCTATAAAAACTGATAACTTATTCAGAAACAGCCTGTGGTGGTCACAAACTATTTGTAAATTATATAGGCATAAAAGAGCATCATAAAGACTAGAACTCCTATTTTTCACATTCCAATAAACATAGTTTCAATTAAAAGCTGAAGGCCAAGAAGCTTAGCCAAGTTTCCATCCAGATGGAATTTATAATAAGTTATAAAGCTCTGAAAACCAGAGATTCTAGCCAAAGCAAGGACAAGCTGTAAAAGGTGCACACCTCCTTAATGTGACAATAAGAACACCACAAACACAGTTCCCAGGTCGTCAGAAATTTTGCTCTTTCATTCTTTTGCTCAGTAAACATTTATTGAGAGCCTACTATGTGCTGAGGGCTGCCTGGAGACTGGAGTGATGACTGGGCCCCATGAAGCTGAGGGAAAACCAATATACAGACACAAATGTACACACGCAAAGTTCACGTGCAGTTAACAATGCAAACCCAACTGATAATTAACCTCTCCAAACCTATGTTATGGGTTGCATGTGTCACCCCAAAATTCATACGTAGTTTTAACCCCCATTATGTCTACATGTAATAAATAGGGTCATTGTAGACGTAATTAGTTAAGATAGGTCATACGAGACAATTGGCGGCCCCTGATGCAACACGACTGATGTCCCTATAAAAAGGGGGAATTTGGGCACAGACATACTCTCTCAGCAAGAGCACATGTGAAAATTGGAGTTGTTTCCACATCACAAGGTAGAAGAGAGTCCTGGAATGGCTCCTTTCCCCGTGCCTTCAGAGGAAGCATAGCCCTGCAAATACCTTGATCTCAGACCTCTGCCCTCCTGAACTCTTAAGACAATAAATTTCTGTTAAGATACACAGTTTGGGGGTACATGGATGTCATAGTCAGTTAAGTGTCAGACCCGTGGTTTGGGCTCAGGTCGTGATCTCAGGGTTATGAGATCAAGCCCTGTGTCTGCCTCCATAGTCAGTACAAAGTCTACTTGAATTTCTCTCTCTCTCACCCTTGCCCCTCCCAGTTGTGCTCTCTCTCTCTCTCTCTCCCCCTCTCGTTCTCACTCTCTCTCAAATTAATATATACATCTTTAAAAACAAACAAACAAAAAAGACATCCAGTTTGCGCTACTTTGTTATAGCAGCTCCAGGAAACTAACACATCTTTAGCTTTCTCATCTGTATGATGAATACTATAAAGCCTACATATTAGTGTTGCACTGATTAAATGAGATCGTGTATGTAGAAAGCATTCTGAACTTCAGATTCAGTGCAGAGTACATATAAAGAGGTTAAAAATGTAGGTCTTCCACAGAGACCTTGTGCATAGCCCAAATGATATTGGGTTTCCAAGTTTGAACACTAGTTTTCAGATTTTAAGAGCAAACTATGCAGTCTAGACTTGCACTGTCCAATATAACAGACATGTGAGCACTTGAAATGTCACTAGTTCAAAATGAGATGTACTGTAAATATAAAATACACGCTTGATTTTAAAGATGGTATGAAAAAAAGAATGTAAAATATTCATATTTTTATATGGACTACATGTTGAAAAACATAACGTTTTGCATATTCTAAGTAAAATATGAATTTTACCTATATTTCATTAGTTTGTTTGACTTTTTCAATGTGGTTCCTGGGCAATCTACAATCACTTATGTAGCGCACATTCTGTCTGTAATGGACAGCACACGTAGAGAGGTAAAATGTGTCCCTATATTTTCCTGAAATCACATCCTGTTTTCCATCCCAGTTACTTGTGAGTTACAACAGATCTTCCTTCAGATGACCCCAGCAGAGGACACTGTCGTTGAGAGCGTAGCAGAGTTTGCCTATTAGAGGTTCCATCAGCTGTGGCCACATCATCAGGGGAGGTTTTAAAAGGTCTAAGGTTTTTTTTTATATATATAAATTTATTTTTTATTGGTGTCCAATTTGCCAACATATAGAAGGTCTGAGGTTTGAATCCCTTCCCCTGCTTGTCTCCCATCCCCATGTCCTCAGGCCTTCTGCTCATCAGAATGGGGAAGGGCTTGGACTTCAATGCACAGCCAATTAGGAAACCAGTGAAACCAGTGACCTTTGCCTTCAGGTGAAAGAGACTGAATATTTGAGAAATGACTTCCCTAAGGCCAAACAGAGGAAATCTGGACATTCTGACTTTGAAGTCTTGCAGACTATAGTTAAAGTTCCAGCCTGCCATTTATATCTCCTGTGATTTTCAACAAGTACTGAGGACCAAGCATTAGGTGATAGAGATACAGATAATTATAAAATGAAATCATCCATGAAGGGACTCAGACTCATTTTGGGAAGCTAATATTTACCTCCAGGTTTACCATGAAAATTGAATAGCATCCCATCTGAAAAGTGCCTTGTTCTACATGGACATATTTATTACCAGAGTTATCACCCCAGATGACACCCTCTATGAAACATTTTTAGTGCTCTGACACATTGGAGTTGTTGACAGTCCTCTTTCTTCCTCACAACTAAGTGACCCTCTCAGTGCATCCCCAAAGTCTCCCAAAGTATTCCCTTTAGACATATAAACATTAAAGTCCAGAAATATATGTTACACATACCCTCAGATCACACAGATTGTTAGGTTAGTGAGTTAATTTGAATTCTACTGGCTTCAAAATTTACTTTCATGTTCTTACATTGTCAATATCAATACTCACTGAACAGCCCTACATTTGGTCCTAGACACAAACAATGCAAATATCTGGTTTATAGCAACCAAGCTAGAACATGTATTATCCTTCCAGGAAAACAATTAGTTTCCCATGTGCAGGTGTCATATTTTATCCTCTAATACCCTAGAGCCTAGAAACTTGGTAAATATATATTTTTTAATTATTATTTTGAATGACAAGAAAAATTCAATATCTGCAATACAATTTATTGTGTGTATGGAATGAAAAATATTTTTTTTTCTTCAAGGATCACCCCAGGGACCTAAACTTCCAGGTGAAGGCATCAGTAGTTTTAGTTGCCATCTGTCTTTTAAGAAGAACAATCTCTGAAGAAGATAACTGAAGGTTTATCTATGGTCTGCATAATTTTCCAGATGTTTGAGAGCAAGTTCCCCATTAGGCCCTTAGGAAGATCTGGGCAGAAATAATTATACTTCAATTATACTTCAAGCCAGCCTTCAGAGATGGCACAACTCAACAGAACTTCATTACCCATGATTTTGTCACTTCTCCCTTATGCCTGTAATATTGCATTTTCCCTTTGAATTCACAACTCTGTACACTTGTCCCCATGCCTGTCCCCACCAGCTTCTCTATCACTCTTTGCTCTCCTTTGACATAATGAAAACTCTCTGAAAAGCAGGTGTGCAGAAGTGTTATATATGATGAGGCAACAGAAAGCCAGAAAAGATCCCAAAATCTTAAGAAATTCAGGAAGGTTATTGAGGAACCAGATATAACTACACAAGCCAGCTTTGGTGCAGGAAATACAGACAGTAGATAACTTTGTGGATTCTGCTCCAGTTCCAAAGTCTTATCCGTATAAGACAGAAAGCAGCCAAACGAGGCTGTAAGACAAGATCCAGTCCTCAGTGTAAGGCTGCCATGAAGTAGACAGGAGATCCTACTCAATGGGGATCAACACAGGACAAGAATGTAATCCTCATACTGAAGATGCATGACAAAGTCAGGACCTACAAAACCCTAAAAGTAGTTTCAAGAAGACACTTGTGATACCCTTTTGAACAGTTGTAAGCATCTCCTTGCATAGGGCTCTCAAGGCCTCTAATGCTTCTCACTTTATCAGAATGAAAAACAGGATTTGAGAAATAGAGAAATCTAAGTTAACTGTAGCTTACTTCCTTGAAGAAAATGATATTAACATCATAAATCTATTTCTTTTATATATATATACTTATAAACTTCGTATAATTGGTATTATTCTGTTGTTTTCATATTCTGATTTTTCACATACATTGTGTATTATGAATTAGCTCATGTCATAAAATGTTCTCTAAGTATCATTTTCAGTGGAAGACTACTATTTCATAATATATAGTATGTGCCATGATTTATTTAACACTGGTTTTTGGTTTGTTTTTGTTTTTGTTTTTTTGGTTAGTTAACACTCTTTATGGTCATTATTTTGTGATAATGAAAGTACGTAATATGGTATAAAAATACCTGACATTGGGGATCCCTGGGTGGCTCAGCGGTTTAGCACCTGCCTTCGGCCCTGTGCGTGATCCTGGGGTCCCAGGATCGAGTCCTGCGTCGGGCTCCCTGCATGAAGCCTGCTTCTCCTTCTGCCTGTGTTTCTGCCTCTCTCTCTGTGTGTGTCTCTCATGAATAAATAAACAAAAAATCTTAAAAAAAAAAAAAAACCTGACATGAAAATCATTGCTCCTAAATCTTTGCAACTTCCTGAGATTGTATTAATGAGCACGCACGTCTAAAGACATGTAGTACATATTGTCAAACTGCACTCAAAAAAGTCTTTTTTTTTTTTTTTTCACTCAAAAAAGTCTTGACCACTCTTTCCCACTAAGAAAGCTGGGAATGCAGATTTCAGCTAAGCCTTCTCAGATTAAAAATGACTGGGTTTTAAACTGGTTGATAGATATGCAAAAGAAAGATACCTAATTTCTGTTTAACATTCTTTTTTTGTTGTTGTTGTTAACAAGTAACAAGTAACAAAATGTTTTTAAAATTTCCATTAGGTGTATGACTTTGAGAAATGACCAGTCATAATCTTTCCCATTTCGTGACTACGCTAGGCAATGTCTACTACTACTTGTCATACATGTGTTAGTCCTGTAGATATTAAGAATATCAACACATGGGGCTCCTGAGTGACTCAGTTGGTTAAACCTCTGCTCTTGGCTCAGGTCATGATCCCAGGGTCTTGGGATCAAGCCCCAAGTTGGGCTCCCTCCTCCACGGAGAGCCTGCTTCTCCCTCTCCCTCTGGTGCTCCCTGTGCTTGTGTACACAAGCATGCTCTTTCTCTCTGTCAAATAAATAAATGAAGTCTAAGAAAAAGAAAAAAGAATATCAACACCTCACTTTTTTTGGTCAAAAAATGCCTAGTTTTCCTTTTGTTTTTATCTTTTTGAAAATGTTTTGTTGCTTAAATCTTCAATGTAATCAAAGCCATCATCTTCATCTATTGTCTTGGCAACTGTCTCGACTGTTTTCATGTGTGACAAGCAAGTCTTTTCCCTTGAAAATCCAGATGGATATACAAAATACTTTCTTCCTTTTTAGAAATAGCTTTCTCTATTAATACTTTATTCAATTAACTCACCTGTAAGTCACTATAGTGGGCAATTATTCATGTCCAAACACCAAAGGCCATTTCTAACACCAAAATAATTATAGACTATATTGAGATTAAAGAATGACATAAAATGATCATATGCAGGAGATTTGACAGAGTGAAATTCTATGTTGTCTTAAATATCTTTTTCCTGTATAATATGTTTGGAATCAGAAAAATGCTTATGACATAGTATTAATTAATTGTAAAAATGCAATTAAAATAACCTTTATAGTTTAATCCAAATTTTATAAATACAACTACATTTACAGTTCCAACTATGTAAGCAGCTATAAATATGAAATGAACATAGGTAGATTCTAAAATGTTAGAAATGGCTGTTTCTAGATTATGAGATTACTATTGATTTTTACTCTTCAGTATTTTCCAGATTTTCTACAATAGCACTCATGTCTTTTAAAATAAAAATTAAAGTTTTAGTATAGGATAGTTTGAATTGAAAATAAGGTACTGCTTTTTTCATTAATGTTCTCCTAAGAATAAACTTTTCCATAGCCAGTTCTATTTTTCAAAGCATTTCATAGTGGGTTTCCTTAATTTCTTTCAGTGATCAAAGAACATAGATGGAAAACCATTGTCTGGAAGCATGCTTAAAGGTCTGAGGTTACCTGCTACCACCTCTCAAACTAGCGCCCCACTTAGGTTGTCTTGTTTGATTTCCTATGAATACTTTGTACATTTTCAACCAATTCTTGCTATGGTGTATGATGCTTTTCTGCTTTACAATGCATTTTCCCCCTTCCGTCCCCTTCTCCACTAGTTTCTGACTGTTCACAATATTTAAACTCCTTTGGATATTTTTCTTGATCTCCCTGGCCACCTTCCCTCCTCCTGCTCTCTCATGCTTCCTTGTACCTTGCAGTGTCATGGTCTGTCCCCCTTCTAAGTCATGAGCTTTCTGTGGGTAGCATCATGATTTATTTATTCTTTGAACAGCATGAGTCCTACTCATTTGTAATACCCAATTCAGTGAGTACAAAATATCTTCAGGTGGCTGCATTGCATACATTTCAATAAACTCTAAGAGGAAAAACCAGTATATCTTCACTATTAAAAATTACAACATTATCTCTTTAAATGCTAAACCTAGAGTTACCATATGACATACTAATTCCACCCTTATGTACACACCCGAGGGATATGAAAACATACACAAAAACTTGTATATGAATGTTCATGGCAGCATTAGTCTCAAAAGGAAAAAAGTAGAAGTGAACCAAATATCCAGCAACTGTGTAATAAACAAACAAAAATGGCATATTTGTACAGTGGAGTATTATTTGGCAGTGAAGAGGAATAAAGTACTGTTGATGCCTGTGATGGCGTGGATGAACCTTAAAAACATTAGGCTAAATCAAAGAAGCCAATCACAAAAGATTATATGACAGGATATCACTGCTATAAAGTGTCCAGAATAAGAAAATCTATAGAGACAGAGAAGAGATTAGCAGTCATTTAGGGCTGGAGGGAAAGAGATGTGGTGTGTGTGTGCGTGTGTGTGTGTGTGTGTGTGTGTCTGTGTGACAGTTAGATGGCGTGACTGCTAATGGGTATGACACTTCTTTCTGAGGTGATGAAAATGTTCTAAAATTATGGCAAAAGACTATGATGTTAGTTGTACATTTCTGTAAATGTACTAAAAACCACTGAATTGAACACTCTAAATGGATGAACTTTACGATATGTAAATTGTTTCTCAAAAAAAAGCTGTGAAAACATATATAGAGTATTACACCTATTATGCAATGTACAATAGTCTCCAATGATTGTACATTACATAATGGGAATGCAATGTACTATTGTACATTACATAACAATAGTTGGAGACCATGGAGTGTGTAATAGTTGGAGACATGAAAATCCTTTGCCCTGGGTTGCAGCCCATCCTCAGACCTGAACCCCTGTTTCTGCCAGTATATCCACTCTGAGGGGAATTTCAGGATATGGTAAGGGATGGCATCGGGAAATACGAGATTTAGGGACATCTGTTGTGATTGGAAGTATTTTTTTTTATTTCTTATGTATTTATTTATTTATGATAGTCAGAGAGAGAGAGAGAGAGAGAGGCAGAGACATAGGCAGAGGGAGAAGCAGGCTCCATGCACCGGGAGCCCAATGTGGGATTCGATCCCGGGTCTCCAGGATCGCGCCCTGGGCCAAAGGCAGGCGCTAAACCGCTGCGCCACCCAGGGATCCCGATTGGAAGTATTTTTAATGCATTTTTACCTTTTGAAGCTTCCAACCGGCCACATCAAATCGCCCCCAAATCAAAACAGCCTCATTAATTCAGCTACATCAAAATGTGCTACCTTCCACCTCCCCAGGGCTTAGTGGTCAGCCATTGCTCCTCTGACCTTCCACAGACCCCTATGTATGACCCTATTATGTTGCAGTATTATTGGATTTTGTGTATGTTCCTCCTGAAAGGTTAGACTAGCTAAACTTGGAGCCAATGGGCCATAATGGATTTATCACAGAAGTCTGTCTTCAAAAATCTACCTGGAAAATGATAGTTACTTTTTAATGTTTGCTGAATGAAATGGGGGTGGGGGGAGTGGAGAGAAGCAAAAAGAGATGACTTCAATGCTAACATTAAAAGTGTGTATTCAATCTCCATCCGCCAGAGAGATGTTGAGCAGTTTATTTGATGTCCTTCAAAAATCCTCTGTAACATAAAGCAAGAGAAACTGTGATCAGATATCAAAGTGAACCTGCTGCCCAGCACTATAAAAATGTGGAATAAAGAAGGGAGGAGAGTTTTAAGTCACTGAGTGGAAGAAAAATCAAATGTTCTAATTTTACCTGAATGAAATCAAGGGGTAGGCAAGTTGATCTTGAAGATCTTTCCTGCCAGCTTTCATAAATCTGAAATTTATGAGCAAGACTTCTTGGTGCTCTGCCCTTACAGATCCAGCACCTGCCGTCCACGCCCTACATTTCCACCAGCTGCCAAAGCGATGACAAATGACAATGAAAGAAATTGTCAGGAGACAATGGCCCCTATGAGGTCCACATATTTACTTGCTCTGAATTAAAATGCTCCAACTGCAGATTCACTCTCATCCCCTGTATTTATGGTTGCCTCTGCCTTGAAGCAAGCACAGTGAGTGCAGTGATAAATCGGCTAAAAGTCTGTCTCATTTTCAGGCAGTCCCTGTAAATTCCTGAGCTGTTCTTTGCAGCCCTTCATTCTGATTTGTAACATTCGACAACACTGGCAAAGACACACAAAGGGTCTGCAGGCTCTTTCCCTTGAGCTAAGCAGTGGCCAAGGGGCCCTGGCCTCTCACTATTCCCAGGGCGTCACACAGCAGTACTAAACCAGAGCATCAAGCCCTCCTCGATGAAGGTGATGGGCCGATCTTCCCAGTCAAGACCTCGGTCTAAAATGTGGCCAACCCTGAATGGGGCATGACCTTGGCCGGATGTGTGTGATGTCAGAGCAGACAAACGTCGAGAACCATACAAGTCCTAACTAGAGAGTCCGCCCTATACCTAGGAAAATACCCCAACACATCAATTCTTTGGGGAAATTTGTAGTGTGTCTGCTCTGTGCCAGCACTCTTACAGAAGCTGAGGAAACAGAGGCAAATAAAATAAGAGTCCTTGACCTCTTGGAGCTTAGACTCTGCTGCCTGGCTCTATTCACTGAGTAAACGAATGGATAAATTAATGATTAAGCATAATCCTTTCCCTCATAAGAGGTTAGTAATGCCTTTACTGTCTAAATTGTACCTGCCCCTCCAAGCCAGGCTATACTACTTTTATAGCATAATTCAATTAGTGAAAATAAACTGAATGATAAAACAGGTATTTGAGGTTATATCTCTGTTGCTTTTCTTACATGCAGTACTTGGCCCCCAAATTCTGGCTTTCTTTGCCAACTTCAAATCTTTTCTCTGAACCATGATTAGTCTTGTTAGGTCTCTAACCATCCTGCTTATGGTGACCTCAATATTCATACATAATTTTTCAGCTTTAGTTTTTCCTTCCATTTTTGCAGTCTATACTAACTGAGTATAAATCGAGTCTAACTCAGGGCAGCACAGAAATTCACCCACTCCCTAGTCAAGCATCCACCTTCCCCTTCTGCCAAACACAGAAGGGCATGGAGCCAGACCCCTATAAAATGAACGTTCACTTCTGTGGATCCTAGAAAAACAGAACTGAGCAGGAAATAAAGAACTCATCTTTTCCCCATTCCCCAAGCAAGGAAGGGCACACTTCGATTCTAGGTGTTTACCCACAGAGACTGGAAGATAAAACTATTAGGGGCACTATCAGCAACTTGGGTGAATGGAGGCAGAGAAGCTGGATTTGTATCTGGAAATTCACTGCTCTTGCAGGGTTCCCTGAGCGGGGGCGCGGGGAGGGGGGTGTCCTGTTTTTAGTCTGAATGGGAGTCTAACGCCCAGGGATTCTGGAAGGCTAAGACTTATCCAATCCCCACAGTAAAGTGGGGGCCAGAACTATAAGAAAAAATCAGAAACCAAACACCAAATGCTCCAAAGGCAAGGCAGAAGTTGGAACACAGGTTCATTAAAATACAAAGGACCAGGGAGTGAAAACACAAATGAGGGTAAGAGGGGAAGACACTCAATGCTTATTAGTCCTGTGCCATGTGCTGAGCACTTTCACATGCAATACTTCATATCACCCTCACAGAAGTTTTTGTGAAATTTATATTATTAAAGGCCATTTTGAGAAGGGACAACAAACCCCCGAGGATCTGAGAAGTGGACCAACATAAATAAAATCACCCAGATGATAACCGCAGAGGACAAGAACTCATGGTTCCCTGCAACCAGGAGGTCCACGCTCTACTTTTTGTAGCTTTGTCTTCAGAGCAGAGGAACAATATCACTACTTTACATGAGAAACTCCCATTTTATTTGACTCTTTTCTTTCTCGATTCTGATAGGACACTAAATTATTTGACCCATTGGAAGACCATAAGGGAGGCGGAATGTCCCTTGCTATTTGATGCTCATAATCGCAATCCTCGTAAGAGAATCAACATCAAACCAAAGCTAAAACATTGTAAGCTAAATATTAAATGATTTTCTGGGTTTATCTCCATGCACTGGCCAAGAGCCTATACTAAAACTGATTTGCCAGTATGAACGTATTAGCAAATAAAATGAGAAATTTTATCCCTCCAGAACAAAATTATCACTAGCTCTCCACCCATTTAGCAGCAACAGCTTTTCATGATGCTTTAATATGGTGATCCTGCCTGAAACACATTTTTTTTTTTAAATTGTAAGACCTTAGAATTGGAGGAAACTTGGGAACTCTCCCAGCCTCAGGAAGGCAAATATCTCACCTAATATGCCAACTTCCATGGATGGAAAATGGCTTCGGGAGCACTGTGTTGAGAAGCACGATAAGGACAGCACCCAGCCCTGGGTGTGTAATGTGCCTTGGAAGCCTGGGGATACTACCAAGGAGTATAAGATATTTGCCAACCTTTAATGACCTGATATACTAAAACTAGAGACAGTGGCTCATAATAAAATACTAATACTGTTTGATATACACTACCTACTTTGATCTTCCTAAGCTCTCAATGGTCTTGGTGTCCTTGTTATTGCCCTTTTATAATAAAGTTGAGAAAACTGAGGCTCAGGAAGGTTAAAACTTTGTCCAAATTCTTTTCTAATAGTGAACTTAGTTTGTGCTTGTTGCCAAGTCAAGTGTGCCTCCAAAGCCACACTTTTTCCTGGAAATGACTCATTGCTCACTAGAGATTTATTATTTCAGACTATTTGAGCTGTGTGGATGGGAATATGTGCATCATGTGTGTATGTATACATATGTGTGAGTGTGTTTGAGACCTACTTAGGGATCCTTTGTTGACCTACTTAGGGATCCTGCTTGCAGTCACACACTGGATCAACCTACCTCTAAGCCACCTACACCAACACCATTTGCAGACTCCCATTCAAACCAGATCTCTGAAGCTTCCTTAGCTGTGTCTTGATGTTCCCCCTAGAAAGGATAAATGCACACATGCAACCACTTAAGAGCTTTGGTGCCATTGCTTTAGAACTGTTAAATATAACTTTGAGCTTATAGTGTTGACATATTTATATATTTCTTTCTTGGCCCTGACTTTTTTTTCCTTCTACTTTCTGTGTTCACTCAGTCTTTTATATATACATATGTACACATTTATATATGGCACTACCATATGCCAGATACTGTTCCAGGCATCCGGAACACAAAGCAAACCAAACAGACACCAATCCCCATCCCTGTAGAGAACTTACTTTCCCACAGAGGGAGTTAGAAAATAAACAATAAACATTAAAAATCATTATGTTAGGAGTTGAGAAGTATTATGGAAATAAAGCAGTATGGGGAGATTTGAAGAGATGTGGATGGGAATGCAAGTGCTACTTTTGATTAGGGTGCTCAGGGTAGGCCTCTTTGAAAAGAAAAGGCTTGAGCAAATACTAGAAGAGAGGAAACTAACTGTGAAGATATCTGAGGAAGAGCATTCAAAGAAGAGGAGATAGCCAGCACAAAGACCTGAAGGCATGGGCATGCTTGACATACATAAGACACAGCAGAAAAATATATTCGCATAGCTAGAACAGTCAAAAAGGAAAATAAGGGCAGCCCGGGTGGGTCAGTGGTTTAGCACCGCCTTCAGCCCAGGGTATGATCCTGGAGACCTGGAATCGAGTCCCATGTCAGGCTCCCTACATGGAGCCTGCTTCTCCCTCTGCCCATGTCTCTGCCCCCCCCCACCCCATGTCTCTCATGAATAAATAAATAAATTCTTTAAAAAGGCGGGGGGAGGGGGAGAATAACAGAAGGCAAGACAGGGGAGTATGAAGGCTGTAAATCATGTAAGGTTATTGTGAGGACTTTGCCATGTACTCTAAGACAAAGAAATACTAGAAGGATCTCAGTGAGGGAATGACTTTATATGACTTGCTTTTTACAACTCCAGCTGCTGCGTTTAGAATAGTGTGGTGGTGGTATGGTTTTGGAAGTACGAAGCCAGTTTGAATACTACTGCAGAAATTCAGGCTACAGATTATGTTGACTTGGGTTAGGACAATAACCAAGGCGGTGGTAATTTGCTGTCGGATGCTGAATTCATTCTGAATATAAATTCAGTAAGATTTCCTGACACTTTGGATGTGAGGTATAAATGAACGATAGCAGTCAAGGAAGATTTGTAAGCTTGGTTTGAGCAACATGAAGGAAATAGTTGCCAATATTTGAGATGGAAAAGTCTGCAGGCTATGCAAATTTAGGAAAAGAGGACAGGATTCAAAAGTTTTGCTTAGGCATGTTAAGTGTTGAGATGCCTATTAGATTTCCAAGGGGAAAGTTTAGGTGAGCTCTTGAATATACACATCTGGACTTGAATGGAATATCTAGATCAAATAAAGGCTGAAAGTAAAGGAATTTCTCAGAATTCAGATGCTATGTAAGCTTTGGGAATTATACCAAAAGGGAAGTTTCAAAAAGAAGACAATCATTCCCTGCAAAACTCCAACATCTAGAATTTGGGTAATGGAGGGGAAATGTGAATAAAGAAGATAGAAGAGCAACAAAATAATATACTGCATCACAAAAGCCAGGCAAGAATACTGCTTGTAGAAGAAGATTTTGCATTTTAGATTATTGAGAAGAATGCGTTCGGCAATATGGGGTTCATAGGACAGCAGGTTTAGTGGATTTGTTTGAAGGTGAACCAGATAGGACTCAGAGGAAGGGAGACAGGGGAATGAAGAAATGTCCCCTCAAATGGATAATTCTTTGTACGTGAAATAGTCTAAAGGTGAGGACTGTACACTGAGACGTTAGTGTACTGTGCCTGATTTCAAATCATGGCTCTATCACTTATGTAGCACCTTTGGAAACCTGGGGACATTATTTCACTTCATTATTTCACTTGCTAAGCTTAAGTTTTCTTATCTAGAAAATACAGCTATTAGTACCGATTTCACTGATGTTTCTGCGGAAATTAAACAAACCCATGTGGACCCCTTAGCAAAGTACTTTGTGTATAGTAGTCTTTCAATAAATGTGAGCTACTATGGATTATTTCTAATATAATCATTGAGACATTTTACTCCAAAGGGAGAGACAGAAGTGGGAGTTGTGGGAAGGAAGCTTATGCAGCTTTAAATGTAGTTCTAGTTCTTGCTACAAATATACATACAAAATTGCATGCAAATACCACATCTCACAAGCATTACTTGGGATAGGAATAAGAATACCCATGGTGCACATATTCAGTAAACTTACACTTGGCTTCCATTTTAAGATTTGAACAAAACAGCACTTGTGATATCCCTGGAAACATCATTAAACAAGATTCACCTGTATAACCATTCAGATCAAAGAACATAGTTCTTTGGAGAGAGCTTTCAGAAGCACAGAGCTTAGAACTCTGTAAGCTACTAAACTGCCAGATAATTCAAATTGTCATTGAAACATCACTTCTTAAAAAAAAAAAAAAAAGTGTATGCTGTGTTTGCCTGTACCTACATTTAAGTTCATGATGTTTCTGATCCAGAATTCTGCATGAGGATCAAATATCATTCACTTCTCAGGATAAGGGAATCTAAAATGTCAGCAAGTTCAACCAAAGAACGACATGATAGAATTGATCCCCAGAGCCAAGCAATACAAAAAAACTGAATTGCAATCCAGGGGACTGAGCCACGTCATTGCCAAAATGAACAAACAGGCCTGAGGAAATGGCTAATTTAAAAACTGAAGTCAAAAAATCAATTTTTCCTTATTTCAAAGTCAGATTTGACCACATTTTATCTTCTGCCCCAGCCCCCAGCATCTTACACACCCTTCAGGCTATTGGGTACCACTGTGAGTAACACTGAATTCATTTACTCAGTGATTCCAAAGACATTTAGGAGGTAAAGTTGTTCAGATTTTGGATGCCGTGCATGATAGGAAGGTGGATTTGGTGATGGCATTCACTAAGAAGGGGATGCGGGAGATCAACCGAAGTTTAGAAATAGAATCACAACTTCAGTTTGGAACATGACGAATTTGAGACTCTTGTTAGATCTCTAAGTGGAGATGTCAATAAGTATTTGGATATAAGAATCAGTGGTTCAAAGAAAAAAGTCTGGGTTAGTTATGAAAGTTGGGGAGTAACAGATTGTAAATTACCATTTGCCGCCTTTTATCCAGGGGAAAGGAAACAGACTGACAAGAGACTAGAGCCCAAGGCTCTAAGATAAGTCTGCAAAACTCTAACATTCAAAACTCAGATAGGGGATACTTAGCAGGTTAAAGTATCTGGGGGAGAGTCCAGAGTAATATAAGAAAGACCGAGAGTGGTTATTCAAGTCAAGGGAAACAAGTGTCAAGAAATGGATTATGTTCAATTTGTAGAGTGCCATGAATGATTAAGTAAAATGAAAACTGAAATACACTGGAATTGGAGGATGCAGGTCACTGATGATCTCAAAGTAGAACTTTGATGAACTACAGACAAAAGTTGAACTAGAAAGTGTTAAGTGTGAGAGAAATTGAGAAAACACCTCTCTCTTTTGACAAATCTGAGAATGAATAGAAGGAGAAAGATAATATTTTCAGATAGATGGTTGGTGGTGAAAAGAAATACTACCAGTGTTTGTATGTGGACTTTGTGTCCTTCAGCTTTACTAAAAGGAAATCAAGGAAACAATACAATAGCATAAACAAACAAACAAACAAACAGGGATAACTTTAACGAAGAAGGCGAAAGATCTGTACACTGAAAACTATAAGACATTAATGAAAGCAAATGAAGAAGACACAAACAAATGGAAAGACATTCCATGTTCATGAATTGAAAGAATTAAACATTAAAATGTTCATATCACCCACAGTAACCTACAGGTTCAACACTTCCTTACTAAAATTCCAATGGAATTTGAAATAGAAAAACAATCCTAAAATTCATATGGAACCATAAAAAATCCCTGAATAAACAAAGCAATCTTGAGAAAGAACAAAACCAGAGGCCACAAACTTCTGATTTCAGATGATATTTCAAGGTGATAGTAATTATACAGTATGGTACTGGCATGAAAACAAACACATTGACCAGAGGAACAGAAAAGAAAGCCAGAAATAAGCCCAAGCATATATAATCAACTAATTTTCAATAAGGACTCCAAGAAAACACAATGGAAAACGAATAGTCACTTCAATAAGTGGTGTTGGGAAAACCAGATATATACATTCAAAAGAATAAAATTGGACCCTCATCTTGCAAAATAAGTAAAAGCCAACTCAAAATGGATCAAAGATTTAAAAGTAATAATCTAAAATCATCAAACTTCTAGGATGAAACCTAGGAGAAAAACTCCTTGGTATTGGTTTTGGCAATGACTTTTTGGATATGACCCAAAAAACATAGGCACCTATGAGGTGTGTGGGTGGCACAGTGGGTTATGCATCTCAGTCTTAGTTTCAGTTCATGGTCATGGTCTCAGAGTCTTGGGATTGAGGTCTCCATGTCAGGCTCCACATTCAACATCGAATCTCCTTGGGACTTTCTCTCCCTCACCCTCTGCCTCTCCCCACTGTATACTCTCTGTCTCACTTTCCCTCAAATAAGTAAGTAAATAAGTAAGTAAGTAAATAAATAAATAAATAAATAAATAAATAAATCTAAAAGAAAAAAAGCAGAGGCACCTAGAGCAAAAATAAATGTGACACTACATCATACTAAAAGCTTTCTGGACAGCAAAGAAAACTATTAACAAAATGCAAAGGTAATCTATGGAGGAGAAGATATTTGCAACCATAAATCTGATAAGGGGTTAAGTATAGAAGGAACTCAATTCAATAGCAAAAAAACTCCCGATAACCTGATTGAAAAATAGGCCAAGTACCTATACAGGCATTTTTCCAAAATGGCCAACAGACCTATGAGAAGGTGCTCAATGTCACCAATCATCAGAGAAATTCAAATCAAAACTGCAATGAGATATCACCTCGCAGCTATTAAGACAGCTGTTATCAAAAAGACAAATTCCAGGAGTGCTTGTGTGACGCTTAATCATTAGTTAAGCGTCTGCCTTCAGCTCAGGTCATGATTGCAGGGGCCTGGGATTGAGCCTTACATTGGCTCTCTGCTCAGCAGGAAGTCTGCTCTTCCCTCTGCCTCTCTCCCTCCTCCCAGTTGGTGTTCTCTCACTCTCATGCTCTCTCGCTCTCTCTCTCTAATAAATAAATGATTAAAATATTAAAAGAGAGAGAGAGAGAGAGAAAGGTAAAACATAGCTAAGGTAGGAAGTGGAGTCTAAATATGTTTGTTTTGGCTTGGTTTTAGGTAAGTTACTATGTGCTCTGATGTGATAGAGTGGAGCTAGGGAGAAAAGGGGTGATGTAGGATAACGTTAAGTGGTAAGTTTCCTGAGAAGGAAGAGAGCAGGGTCTTGGAACCAAGATGCACTAGGAACTAGCCAGAAATAGAAGGATGGCTGTCTCCTCAGTCAGAGAGAGAGAGGGAGAGGGCCTTGAGGACATTGGGACAAGAAGGTATTGGCAGAAAAACAAAAATAGGTTTTAATAATGGACCAAAACCAGATCAAGATTCACGGCGTATTCTTTATTGTATTGCCAGCAACTAGCATCCATAGCACATAGTTAAGTACTTACAAATAAATGGTCTACTGAAAACAAATATTGTAGAAAAACTCCTTCTCCTCTTGAAAACAGCTATAAATTGTAGGGAAAGGAGGGTGTCAAAACAAGAAATTTACTTTCCAAAACTCAGGAAACTCTGCTTGGACAATCGACATCTTTTGATTTTAACATTATAACCCAATTCCATTAAATGAACTCAGATTATAAATGTAAATGCTATTCTACACAAATATACTTGTGGAAATAATTTAGGGGCAAATATTTCACTGTAAATCTGAAGGGAGAAGGATTTATCATAAATATGAACTATTAAAGTCACTTTTAAAATATCAATGTGTATTCCTTCCAAATTTCTTAATGTTTAATATCTTTATAAGTGATTATTTGGTCATGTAGTTGGTCACTGTGATTTAAGATTTTTAAACACTGGATTGGCCTTTTCTCATGAGATAAACATAAGCATTTTAAATACAGAGCTGCTTTCATCAGTACTAGTGATAAATTATTTAAAACTCAGGTATTTTCATATGTCTGTCAAATGTATTCTATGACTACTTCTCCCCTCCAACTGCCAAAAAAAAAAAAAAATCTGAGTAATTTCACATGACATCCATGAATTCCTCAAATTGATCCCAACCAACCTGTCTTACCTCATCACTTTTCCTACCCTCCTGCCCTGCTCTGTTGTATTTTTGGCTTCAGCAGCAACTTCAGAACCCTGAGTTTTCTGACTCGCCCCCCTTCCTACCAGGCTCTCAAGCCTGGGATTCCTCACACCCTTCTCTAGCTGTTGAAATGCAGTTCACCCTGAAGCATGAGTTCTTAATTTGCCAATTTGGGGATATCTGTGTCCACACGCCTACACCCACAAAAAAGGAAGTCCTCTTCCTAACGGATCCTCTAGTTTTCTCTCTTAGTATATTGGACCTCCCTATAGGACTTTACCAGAATCTGCAAAAAACTGGTATAATAATCATTATTATTTGGCAAGTTGGGCTTGTAAACAGCTTTTTGTATTGAATTCTGAAGACAAAACAAAAACAAATAATGTGAAGGAGAAAATGAAATTTTGTTTCCTTAGACTGAAAGATCTGTCTTTCCTGATAAGCTAGAAAAAAACGGAAGATGTTTCATTTCTTTTCCATTCCAAACTTCAAAGCAGCCGTTGCTAAGGATATTAAAAAGAAGGAACCCGTGATTGATGAGATGATTCTGTGTATTATACCCACAATATCTAAAAATTGTCACAATTGGATTCTAGGGGCTAAATACACTCTTCCTATAGCATTGCATTAGAGATCTGGGAACTTCCGATTCATGGTTGTTTTACATTATTGTTTTTATTTGCAAAACCATTTCATTGCAATATATCAAACACATAGAAGATGGCACACATTATTCTTACATAGCTAGATGAATCTTTATAAAATGTTCATAACCATGTAGGTACCATCCAGATCAAGATACATGAGCTCCCTTGAAGTCTTCCTTGGGTTCCTTTCTTCCTTCCTACCAATGTTCCCAAAGATAATCACTATTTTTTGGGGGGGGGTTTCTTGAGTTTTGTAATATTTGAATATAGTTAAAATACAATGTTACATTAGTTTCATGTGTACAACATAATAATTTCACTTTTCTGTATGTTATGTTCACCTCAGGTGGGGCTGTCATCTGTCATCTGCTATTACCATACCATTGGCTGTGTTCCCTATGCTGTGCCTTCTATTGCCATGACTTATTTATTTCTAACTGGAAGCCTATATCTCTCCCGCCCCTTCCCCCATTTTGCCAATCCTCTCACCCCCTTTCCCTCTGGTAACCATCACTTTGTTCTCTGTATTTATTGGCCTTATTCTGCTTTTTATTTGTTTTTGTTTTTTTAGACTCCAGATATAAGCCACTATTTTGCTCTTTAGTCACCATGGATTAATTTTGGCTGTTTATATATTTCATAAAATGGAAGCATACAGAAAACAGTCCTTTGTGTCTGGCCTCTCTTCCTAAATGTAAGTTCATGAGATTCATCCACATTATTGCACACAGCAAGTTGGTTTTTCTTTGGCGGGGGGGATGTAAATAGAGGAAGAGGGAGGGAGAGAATCTTGAGCAGACTCCCCACTGAGCATGGAGCCCAAAGTGGGGCTCAATCTCACACTTCTGAGATCATGACCTCAGCTGAAATCAAGTGTCAGACGGTTAACCAACTGAGCCAGTCAGGTGCCCCAGCAATTGTTCTCATTGTGGAATAATATTCCATTATACAAATATACCACCATTTTTTTTCCATTGACAACAGACATTTGGGGACTATTGTAAATAGTGCCTTGATGAATAATTCTGTCCATGTCTCTTAATGAATACATTTATGAATATTGGTTAGATACTTAGGACTGGAACTGACGGGTCCTGGGGTATATCCAGCACACACTTAGCCTCAGTAGATGCTGTGAATTAGTAATCTAAAGTAGTTGTACAATTTACACTCCCACTGGTGGTATATTAGAACTCTGGCTACTTCACATGCTTACAAAGGATGTCTTTTTGTAAATGTTAGAAATTTTCTGTGTGTATACTGCTTTCCCATTTTAATATGAATTTTCTGTATAAAAAATGAAATAGAGCTAATTTTCATACATGTATATCACTTGGATATCCTCTTTGTGAAGTAGGTGATCAAGTTTTTGCCTTTATTTATTTTTACCTATTTTTAGTTGGGTTTTCTATTTTTTATTGATTTGCAGAAGTTCAGCTACTATGAAGTATATTGATTGATTTTTGACATATGAAACCAACTTTGCATTCCTGGAAAATTGCTAAATTGGCCATATTAAGAATATGTGGCCTTATTATATGCCTTTGTTCATAATGCTTTATTATTTGTTTTGTTTTGTTTAGGATTTTAGGTATTTTTCTATGAGAGACTGGTCTATTATTTTTTTTAATAATATCCTTTTCATGTTTGTATACAAGGTTATTCAGACTTTATAAAATGAGTTCATAAATGGGTTATCTTTTTTCATTAAGCAATAGAGCTTGTACACATTTGGGTATTATGTCTTTCTTATTTATTTGGAAAAATTCACCAATAAAACTATCTGGAAATTGAAATTTCTTTGTAGCAATGTTATCAAGCTAGAGTTTCTATCTTAGAATTTTATATAGTTTATATAAATTATTAATGTATCTTTTTCTTCTTGTGTCACTTTGTATAAATAGTATTTCCAAAGAATATGTTTATTGTATTTTGATTTAAAATGTATTTAAATAATGCTCTTACAATTTTTTAATTCCTGAAGAATCAATACTGATGCTCCTTTTATACCTGATACTGATGATTTTCTCTCATTATTCCTTATCAATTTTGGCAAGAGATTGTCAATTGAATTTTTTTTCCTTCAAAGAAGAAACTATCGATTTTCTTCACTCTCTCTGCTGTAAGTTGTTTTCTATATCATTAATTCTTGTTCTTATCTGTTTTACTTTCTTCTTTGTACATTTGAATTTAATCTGCTGTTCTTTGGCCTCCTTAGATCAATACATAGAACAATGATTTTAAGATTTTCTCTTTTGCAATATCCATTTAAGGTTAAAATGTCTATTTATTGTGTTTAAATTAATATCTCTGAAAGCCATATATCTTAAATGTGCATTTGATGAGTATTGAAAGATGTACTTATCCATATAACCACCATCATAATTGAGATACAGAACATTTTTTTCTAACAATTCACAAAGTTTCCTCATAATATCTTCCCTAGAGATAATCTCTGTTCTGATATCTAAGCCCATAAATTTTGCTTGGTTCAAACTTCAGATAAATAGAATTGTAAAGTATATACTGTTTGTGTCTGTCCTCTCTTTCAATAGATTGCATCTTATTATCTTTTAAAATGTTTGTTCTTTCTTATTGAGATAAAGTTTGCAGACAGTGAAAAATACACAGGCCTTGAGTGCATAATTCAATGAATTTTGACTAATGCGTAGCAGCTCTCCTCAATCAAGATATGGAACAATCTAACACCTCAAAAAGGCCCCTAATGTAACCTAGACAACCACTTTTCTGATTTATATCATGTAGATAGTTTTGCCCCTAATTTCATGTAAGTGTAATGTACAGTATTGTGTATATTGTGCATATAGACCTCTTTGTGTCATTTGACTTAATGTTTCAGAGATTCAGCAGGTTGTAACATATTTCAATAGTTCAATCTCTTGTAGTACTGAGAAGTATTCTAATATATTAATACACCATAAACTCCTCATGCACTTTCCTGTTAATGGGCATTCAGATTCCTTCTCCCTAAGTTTTGGTCAGTATGAATAAATCTACTTTAAACATTTTTTATGCAAATCTATTTGTGGACACGTATTTTCTTTTCTTTTGAATAAATGTCCTGAATTCCTGGATCATAGAATAGATGTAAGCTTATATTTATAAAAAATATACCAAACAAGTTTTCCAAAATGATTGAATACCTTACTGACCTACTAGCAATGTAGGCGTGTACAATTTGCTCTATCTCCTATTTAATATTGGGGTTGTCAGCTTTTAAAATCTTAGTCTTTCTAATGAGTACTAAGTGTCATCTTAAGGTGGTATTAATTTGCATTTCCCTGATTACTAATAATATTGAGCACTTCTTTATATGATTATTGGGCATTTATACATCTCTTGTGAAAGCTTGTTTTCAAGACGACGGAAATTTTTTTATGTTTTTGATAAAAGTTTGTCTCCAAATGCTTTTTCTACCTCCATTGATAATACATTATTTCTTTCATTATGTTAATATGAGTGTAAAGGACAGAGCTATTTTATAGCTACTCTGCATATAACTAAGGACGCCTGGAAATTTAGCATTGACGATTGACCAAGATAAAGACAATGGAATCAGTAATGGAATTTATTGTGTGAAGTTTACTATCTAAAACTTCAAAAAAAAAAATCTAAAATTTCCCTGGCGACACCTCGAGCTGATTTGTTTATTAAGGGTGTGTACTTGGCATCATCAGCTAGTCTTGTTTGGCTACACGGCCAGAGTTACATGAAAGATTCTGCTGGAATGTTTAGAAAACTGCCCTGAAGCCAAGTTACACTGCACAAAGTTTAGTTGGTTTAATCCTTGGTTAAGCACATCCTTGTACACACATAAGACAGACCTTACAGAACTGTGCCTGGAAGCATCTTGAACCCTGATGCTTGCCTGCACACCCCTTCTCCTGCTGACCCATATTCTTTGCATGGTCTACGTGTGGTCTGTGATGTTTGGGGGTCCTTGGTTTACCCATTACTGCGATCTTTGCAGTGGGGAATACATCGATTCATGTGCAGCTGCTAAACTAAACCTGTAATCCTAGAACTAAGCCTACCTAATATGTTGTGCTTTTCTTTCTATCATCAGAACTTGGCCATTTCATCCAAATTGTCAATATCTTATTATGCATTGTAATATTCTCTCATTTTCCTTTTAATATTGGTAGGACTTATAATGATAGCCTCTTTTTCATTTTTTGGGTTGATGCTTTTCTGTCTCTATGTATTTCCTGAGGGCATGCACATGTGCATGCGAGACTGTGTGTCCTCTGGTTAATTAATCTTCCTTGAGTTATATCAGTTGTATTAATTTTTCCGACTAACCTGGCCTTGCTTAATTTTCTCTATTTTTATGTGTTACCCATTTTATTTTATTTTTTTTAAAGATTTTATTTATTCATGAGAGACACAGAGAGAGAGAGAGAGAGAGGCAGAGACACAGGCAGAGGGAGAAGCAGGCTCCATGCAGAGAGCCCGACGTGGGACCCGATCCCGAGACTCCAGGATCACGCCCTGGGCTGAAGGCGGCGCTAAACCTATGAGCGACCCAGGCTGCCCTGTGTTACCCATTTTATTATCTCTGTTCTCATCTTTATTATTTCCTTAATTTTATGTATTTTTTCTAGATAAGTGAAAAAATGATTTTAAACCTTTATTCTTTTCCAATAAAAGCATGTTGAGTAATAAGTTCTCCTCTGGTGCTGTTGTAGCTGCATCCCCCAAATTTTGCTATGTTGTAGTTTCATTTTTAGGCCAACTCTTAAGAATTTTCCTGTGATTTCTTTTTTGACTCATGTGTTTAGAAGAGTAAGGTTAATTACAAATTATATGGTGTGTCTTAGATTTTATACCGATATTTATTTTTAATTTCATTCTATTATGAGACAAAACTGTAAGATTCTGAACTCTAAAAATTACTAAGACCTATTCTATCATGGGACTTTGTGAAATCTCTGTATGTACTTAAGAAGGATGTCTATTCTACAATTGTTTTGTGTTGTTAAAAATAGCAATTAGTTCAAAGGTTGTTCATAGTCCTATTATTGAAAGAGGAGATTAATATCAACAATAATTATAGTCTTGACTATTTCTTCTGTTTTGCTAGTTTTGATTTGCTAGTTTTGCTTCATGCATTTTGAAACTTGATTTTTTTTTTTTTAGCATTATGTGATGTCTTTTTTTTAACTCTGGAAGCATCACTTTTCTTGAGGTCTATTTGTTATTAATTTAGCTACTTCAATATTACTATGCTTACAGTTTTTATGGTATATATTTGTCCCTCACTTAATTTCAGGTTTTCTGGTCCTTAAAATTAAACTGTGTCTCCTGTTGAAAACACATGGTTGGAGGACCTTTCTTTTTCATCCTGTCTTATAAGTTCTCCCTTATTTCTCTTTTTACTTCTTTATATTTAATGTGATTGTATACATAGTCACTCCAGGCTCACCATTTTGCAACTTGTTTTGGTTAATATTTCTGTAGGCAGAGTTTTTGATGCATAAATGAATTTATTTGGCTCCTGCCACCCTGAGTTATCATGATTCTCATTGAATTCAGGGAGCTCCCATTCCACAGCAGCAGTTCCACTGTCATTCTTAGCCAAAAGAATGACCACGATAGACCAATTCAAGAATGACAGCTTTTCCCTCACCAATGGACTTCTGATGTCTTATTAAATGAAGTATCCTCTGCATTCTTCTGTGGGACATAGTTAGGGAGTGGACGAAAAGCAGGTCTTCCATAGTAAATTCACTCCAGCATTTCAAATTCCCTTAACCTTTGGATATTTTTCTTTACAATATCAGGCAAATGTTTGCATCTCACCCTGAGTCATTGTCGGACACATTTAGGTGCATGTTTCAATCAACTAAGCACAGTTAGAGCCAGCTGACTACATTAATAGAATACATTAAGAATCTCTCCTAAGGATATCAATATTAATAAATTCAGCCCAACATAGTTACATTTGTTCTGCCTCTCTTCAATATCACATTTTGTACTTGATTTCTAGGACCTATTGGGGATTAAGCTCAGTTATAAGTCTATGAACAACATTTCTAGGAGAGACATTGGAGGTAGTGTCAGGAATTTCCTTCAGGACGACTCCAGAAAAGGCCATTTAGGTTCTTTTCAAACAAGGGAGGGAAGGCTGATTCTATGGGCAAAGGAAGCTCAGCAAAATATCAAGGTCTTTAGCTTGATAAGAATCTACCCAGATGTCATCTTCCGAATTTACAAGGTCCCACCCCTTCACAATCAGTGCCCTAACTTTAACAAAAGAGAGCTTCCAAGGTTTTGAATTCATTTACATTGTAATCTAGCCACCCACAGGCTTAGGCTTTGGGTTTATTTTTCACAAACTTCAATCTTGTGGCCAACAGAGATGGAGCATCTTTCTGGCTTATTACCCAGAAATTGAAGTGAGAATTTAAAGTCCTGAGCCCAAAATTTTCTTTCTCCACATTTTTCATCTGAACAAACCTTTAGTCTCAGTGTTCCATTTCCATTAAATGCTTTATGGCATTTCAGTATTTGGTCACTCAAAGTTTATCGGCACTTAACTCCTGGTGACCACAGGTGACAGTTTAAGTAACTATTTGTTACAACATGCATTAGGCTACCAATATGCCACTGACACCAGGGAAATCAATGCCTCTAAACCTAGTCAGATAAGGGAACCAATCCAGATCCCAATCTCTAAGGTTCTGTCCCTCTCAAACCACCTCTGATACTAATAACTGATCAACCAGAAATCAATCGGAAAAGCAAAGCCACTGTAAGTACTATGAAATAAAGGAACTGTTGTAAGAATTAGATGTTCCTCAATTTTGATAGAGCTGGGAAAATAAAGTTTAGTAAAGAGAACTGGAGATCAGAGAGAGAACCTATGAATCAGTCCTCTTGAAACACTGATGTGAACAGGTAAGTCAGAGCTTTGGAGAACCTAGGAAATCACACGTGACCTACTGCCAGTGTTAGATCACGAGGGGATACTTTGCAGGGAGGCTGATGGGAAGCTGGGAGTTCCTGTGTAACTACTGCCTTTGTGTGTTGGCAACCAAGGGTCTGCTAGTAGACCAAGACCATCTATTAGTGGCCTTTGTGGCTGCCTAATAGCTTCTGGCGGATTGAATCTGGGTGACTGCTGAAGCTAGTATAGTTCATGCCTGGCTCTGTCTTAGTGCACTTACCCTTAGAACCTGGCCGCCATGCTATGAGGAAGCCCAGAACATATGGAGACAAACTGAAGTCCTTGGCCCTCTACCCAAGACAGCCCAGTCAGAAGCAAGCACCAACATGCCTCAGATGAGTGAACCAGATCCTCCAGTCTCAGTCAAGACTTGTCAGCTAATATTCAGTGAAGAAGGGATAAGCTTTCACCACCAACATTCCCAAATAGCAAATGTGCAAGAAAAATAAATTTGTATTGTTTTAAGCCAAGGGTTAACAAAGTTTTTCTGTAAAGGGCCAAATAGCAGCTATTTTAGTTTCAGCCTTATTGCCTTTTTTTTCCCCTTTCCCCCCTTTTATCTTTCCTTATTTTCTTCCTTTATTTTTTTCTCTCTTATTTTTTGCAACATTTTAAGACTGATAAAAAATATTCCTAGCTTATGGGCCACATAAAACAGGCTGTGGGGTGGATTTGGTCCATGGGCCATAGTTTGCTGACCCCCTTTTAAGCCACTAAATTGCATGGTCATCTGTTACATAGCAACAGATTATTAGAACAGTTAAATAAATTGCACAAAGATGAATTGGCAAACCTAGGCGATAAAGAGGAAATAAAGAATCACATGTGTGTGTATGTGTATGCACACTTACACACCAAGTGCATTTCATAAGAATTTTAATGATAACTTTATTGGGTAGGCATAGAATATCAAATATCAAACATCAAACAGGCATTGGTGGTTGCGGTGAGCATAGCTGCCTTCCAAACATCAATGCAGCAATAGCAATATACAAAAGCCCCTATTAAAAAAATGTTATTGAAGAAAACAAATATCTATTGAAAACCTGCTGCATTCCAGGATCTCTGTGGTGCAATGACATGAATTATTTTATTTACCATCATAAGAATCTTATGAAAGAGGTATTATTATCCCTATTTTACCAATAATGAAACTCAGATTTAAAGAAAGCAAATAATTTTCTCAAAGCCTTCTGATGAGTAATAGGTGGGCTTGAATTAAAATCCACTCTTAGCTTCTGAACTCTAAAGTCTATGGTTTTAAGAATTAGCTGAGTGGATCTTAAATAAAATCATTTCATCTCAAGCCCATATCTCATGGTTTCACTACCCTGTGATACAGGTGAGGAAACAGAGCTTGACGGTGCCACACAGCAGGCACTAAAGCTTAATTCCCCCTCTGCATGTAACACCTTCACCTCTGTATTTGGCTGGTTTTCTAGTGTATTAATATGCATATTTAAATTAGTGGCGCCATTTCTTAACCTAAATGGGCACCTAAAATTTTTATTTATTTTTAATATTTTATTTATTTATTCATGAGAGACACAGACAGAGAGGCAGAGACACAGGCAGAGGGAGAAATAGGCTCCCGGCAAGGAGCCCGGAATCACGGCCTGAGGCGAAGGCGACGCTCAACCACTGAGCCACCCAGGTTTCCCTGGGCACCTAAAATTTTAGATATTAAGTTCTTATTTATAAGCCAATTTTCCTTGAAATTTATGAAAACATCCAAAAATTTCAGCAAATAAATGTGTGTGTATACCCTGTTATATGACAGAAAAGGAGAGATGTTTCTTATGCAACATTTGGAGGCATAGCAGATACCCTAAAAGTGGAGCAAACACCCTATGTTGTCTCTGAGTTAGAGAGAATCCTCTGGGAATCAGTGTTGCTTTTGGACTATATTTTTGAGATACATTTAACTCATATTGAGCATTACATGAGTTCATGGCACAGGGATCTCCAGCCAAGTCCTCTTGGGAACATGTGCCCATCCCTTTCTGCACCTGATCCTTTCTGATCTTTTCTGAGCCTTGCTCTGAGGGGTTGACACTAGAAAACCTTTATCCAGGGCTTGTAAGACATGAGCTTAGGCCCTTGAAGCAGAAGCACCAATATCTGAACAGAGGTTCTCTCCTTGTTCTCTCTCCCCCAGTAGAGAGTGCATGCAGTTCTACAAACCCCTGGAAAGATTCTTTGTAGAGCAGTAGACAGGGACCAAAAACCTGCCCATCTGAGCTGCTGGACTCCATCTTAGCCCTGGCATTATGGAAAAAAATTACGAGGGAGAAAAAGTCATGGTGTCACGTTATATTTAGTCCATCCACTCTTTACATACGTGGCCCAGTAGAGTGGGATTTTCACTGGTTTATAATTATCTTCTGTCCAAGTACTCTTAAAAGTTTAAGTGGTGACATGACTACCTCTTGTCAGCACAAACTGAGCCCAAGCGTGTATAAGCTAGGGCACGCTTATCCGTGTTTCCTTTCTCTGTTTCAGTGGTTGCAGAAACCTGTGGTCACATGGTGACACCTGAGGATCAAAGCACACTGGAGTGTGAGCACCACATGAAGGACAGGAACTCTACAATGCTGCCTAGACATGCTGCCCACTTCGAATGCATGAGATGTAAACTGTTCCATCATCAAGTCATGTTGATGTTTTCGCTTCTGTAGCATAGCCTAATCTATCCTGACTAAACATCCAGCAAACGCGAGGTGTTGGCATCCATCAAAATTCTGCTGATTCTAATGGATCTATTAGATTTGCTCTCTAGGTTTAGCACTTCAGAACAGTATTGTCAGAAATATAAATTCACTGTAGAATGTCTGACCATTTCCTTCTCCTAGTGGTTCTTCTTCAATGCCATTTGGTTACCAGGTGAAGGCCAAGTCGCCCCTAAAACTAAGGCAACATTGTGAAATATTCTTAATTTTAGAAAGGCTTACCTTATCATATATACATCAAATATTTTGGGTTATTTTTTTCTTTAAAATTCTCAATTCTCTCCCACTGTATCATGTATAAAATTCAGTAACATTGGCAGTAGGGCCATTATTGTTGATAAAATATCCTTCAGTATCTCCCATTGCTGTTTTCCCAGATGAATTCTAGCATTATTTAATCGAAAATTTTATTTGGATTAGGGTTGCAATTATGATAATTTTATAAGGTAATTTGGGAATACTAAAAATTTTCACAATATTTAGCCAAAGTAACCAGGTACATCATTTGTCTGCATCAATTCTGTCTCTTTATTTATACCAATAAAATATTATAGTTCCTTTTACAAAGATCTAATACAATTCTTATTAAGTTTAGGCCTTATTATTTTACGTAATTTAGTTCAATTATGATCGTAACCTCTTTTATAATTTTATAGTTCACTATTGCTGGTTTAATAGGATGATTTTTATCTTTGATATTTTTATTTTGTTTTAGCTTCTTTATTAAATTCTTAATACTTACAAGAATGCTCCTAGCATCTGTATCATAAAAATGCAAAGCTGTAAATAACTCAAATGTACATCACAGAGAAATGGATAACTAATTGTAGTATATTTATATAATAGGATATTATAGTTTTAAAAAAAGAGCTAACTAGTTATCCACTCAACCTCACATTCAGTGAAGATGCCAGACCAAAAGAGAAGATCCCATATGATTCTGTTCACATGAAGTTCAAAAACAGGTAAAACTGTTAATTAGGATTATAGAAGTCAATATGTTGGTTACCTGTAAAGTGATATGGACAGGGAAGGGGCAAGAAGGAATTTCTGAACTGATGGAAATATTCTGTTTTGATTTGGATAGTGGTTACATGGATCCATGTACATATGAGCTACACATTTCTTTTTCTATTTTGCTATATGCAAATTATGCCTCATTAAAACAAACACACACAACAGGCAGGATTAACATAATGGACACAGAATTCTAAAGATGGTGACACTTTCTGAGAAAGAGCGTGTGGGGAACTTGTAGAGTTATGAGAATGTACATATTGATTTGGTTGATAAATATATATCAATACAGTTTAAAATATATCAAACTGGGCATATGGGTTTTGTGGTCTTAGTGTATATTGTATCTCAATGAAAAAAAAAATCTTAAAGCTTACAACTTATTTTTTTCACCTCTTTTGAATTCTCTTAGTATGCAACAATATTCTACTTTATTTTCTCCCATTTAATTTATATCTTTGGTTGAAATTACCAGAATTTTTTAATTGCTACCTTTTGTTTCTGTTTATAAAGGTATATATCTAGTCACTAGTATTAAATGGCTTCTTACTGAATAAAGATAATCTGACATCAAACAATATTTTTCTCCAACAATGGATATTGCAACCAACTTAAAAGGCAAATGAACAACTGGGATAAATGGCTCAGAGCTTAGAAGTAGTATGAAATGGACAATCTCCCCAACAGAATACTGAGAAAAGAGTTGAAAGTGTAAATATCCAATTAAAATGTATAAAAAAGTTTAATCTCACGGATAAAGAAACAAATTTAAATAAGACATCATTTTAATTATTAAATTGATTGCAGCTAAGTAGTTAATGGTCCAGCTCCAGAATCATACTGATTCACTCCTCTAATTCAATTTCCTTATATATACTGTAGAAATAGCTCTGATAACATGTAGTGTTTATATAAGGATCAACTTTAATATTTATAAAGCACTTAGTGACGTGTCTGGCATAAAAGCAGTACTCAATAAATATCAACTATTCTTGTCATTATAGCTTATTATTTATGGCAAAGATGAAAAGACTGATATTGCTCTGTGATGATAAAGATAGGAAAACAGCAATGGTGAGTGTGTAAAATTTATACATCTTCCTGGAGGACCCCTTTTGTGAATATATATCAAAATTTTAAATGTGTATACATTTAAACTCTGGAATTTCACTTCTACAGATTTATCTTTTCCTTAAAAAATCATGTATAAAATGTACACAAAGATATGTCCATTATAGTATTTTTATTTTCATAACAGCCAAAAAAATCAGAAACATTACGAAGATGATCACTGGATTCTTCAGTGGCTATTGAATATACCAACTATGTTACTGCTTGAAGGCCTCTGATCTACCTTTAAAAGGTTGTCTCTGATTATCCTATTAAATTACAGTCATCCTCCATTCCCACCCGCTTCCCCAATACTTACCACTCATATTAAAGTAATGATGGCTGCTCTAAAGTACTGATAGCCATAAGAGGTAAACCTTAAAATCTCAAGGTGTTAACATATTAAAGAATATTTCTTGCACCATAGCCATACAGACTCAAGGTCCCCCATCCCCCATCCTGCATTCACGTATTAAAATCCTATCTTCCGGTGTGATGGTATTAGGTGGTGGGGCCTTTGGGAGGTGATTAGGTCGTGAAGATGGAGTCCTCATGAAGGGGATTAGTGTCCTTAAAAAAGAGAACCCAGAGAGTTCCCCGGGCTCCTTCCAGCGTTTAAAGACACAGGGAGAAAACAGCCATCTATGAGCCAGGAAACAGACTCTCATCAGACATCAAATCTGCCTGCACCTTGATTTTAGATTTTCCAGCCTCCAAAACTGTGAAAAACAAATTTCTGTTTATAACCCACCCAGTCTGTGGTATTTTTGTTATAGTAGCTGGAACAGACTCAGACAGAAATTGGTACCAAGAGTGAAGGGCTGCTGTAACAAATACCTAAGCATACGGAAGCAGCTTTGGGATGGGTCATCCCGAAAATAAAGAGCCACAATGAGTGAAAAACAAGTGTATCTGGGATCAAAGAACTACAATTTGGGGAGCACAGATTCAGGTAAATATCCAAATAGTCTTCCTGCTTATAGGGTGAAAGCAAAGGGGTTTTATGAGCAAAAGGATGGAGGTAATTACATTATGTAATCACATAAAAGAAAGGAAACAATTGTCCGACTGAAGATTGTGTCCGTGGGTGTTCACAAACAAAGCATTTCTGGTGTGCATCAGTTAACTCTCTCTGCAGAAAGTCCAAAAGCCATAGTCTAATGATCAAGATGCCCACTGTCCTGTTGATGTCTAAGAACAACTGTTTGTAAAACGATTGCTGATTTGCCCATTCCAACGGTATGGCCCAGTCTGGACAAGGGCCAGCAAGACCGTTTATCTACAATGGCTTCACTCTGTTCTTAAAGGGCTCCAGCCAGGTCAATTTTTTACAGGTTGATGATGGACAGAAACTGGAAGAATTGTCAAGTGCATTCCAGCAAAAGCTTTACATTGCTCTGAACGGACCATTAAGGGGACCATCTGGTAAAAGCTCAGAAAGAAAAGAGAAGAGCTATGGAGAAAGCCTCAAGTTTCTCAGAGAACACCTGAGTAATCCTGAGCAAAACACCTGCGGGAATACGGAAGCTAAAAGCCATCCCGATGAGATCTCAGGTGGAAATGTAGAGCGTGCTACGGAACACTGGTGGAAGGGCGATCCCTGTCCTAAAGAGGCAAAGAATACACCTAAACTGTGTTCATGTTGTAGTGCTTTCTGGAAGCTAGACCTCGTTGAGTGATGAAACTGGATACGTTTAAGCAAAATATTTGAGGGAGTGGCCTGGCTACTTCTGTTTACCCTAAAACTTGAGAAGAAAAAAATGACTTAAAGGTGGAATGGTTGGGGCACCTGGGTGGCTCAGTGGTTGAGCATCTGCCTTTGGCTCAGATCGTGATCCTGGAGATTGAGTCCTACAGGGGGCCTGCTTCTCCCTCTGCCTGTGTCTCTGCTTCTCTCATGAATAAATAAATAAATCTTAAAAAAAAATGGAATCAGTAACCAAAAAGGAACCAGCATGGAAGATTTGGAAAATGCTCAGCTCGCATTGCAAAGAAAGAAAAGGCCTATTCTGGGTCAGTAGGGGTTAACCAAAGGACTATTTGTTTTTTCTGTTTGTTTTTTGTTTTTTTTTATATAAATTTATTTTTTATTGGTGTTCAATTTGCCAACATATAGAATAACACTCAGTGCTCATCCCATCAAGTGCTCCTCTCAGTGCCCGTCACCCAGTCACCCCCAACACCCACCCCAAAATTAGTCAGTCGGGAACAATGGAAGAATGGTCCTAAAGGCAATTCAGGATCCTTGGGGCTGCCGAGGACCAGAGTGCCTGGGTCAGAGCGAGGAAGGATTCAATGGAGGAACACCTACAGGGGGACAGTACGTGCTGCCCACCCCGCCTGACTTTAAGGGATCCACTCCCCCCAGCCTCCTCCATGGTGGGTCCAGGGCAGCGTGGGCCTCGGTGGCTGCATCTCCAGGGGGCTCAGACAGCAAACTTTGGCTGCAACAGCACAGCCCCAACTCCACCAGCACACAGGGTGCACCTGGGGGGCATTGCTGCCCGCACCTAGCTTCACCTCAAAAAGATGGGGTTGCCTGGTGGATGGGCTCTAGGTGTACGCCTAACGTTTTTTACTTTGGGCACTTGAAGATATTAATTTTCCTCTGAGGATAATTTTAGATCTATTCCTCATGTTTCGATAGATTGCGCTTTCAATGCTAATCAATTTTAAATAGTCCATCATTTCTATTTTTATTTCACCTGTTAACGATCCGCAAGTTGTGTTTTGCAGTTTCTAAATGTATGATGATTTTTGCTATTGATTTTTATTTTTATTGCTTTTGTGTAATCAATTTTGGGAATGTTTCATTTGTACCCAAAAAGAGGGAGCTACTCGCTGTCTTTGAGTGCTGGGTTTGGAGGAATTTCCCATTTGCCTCTGTTGGGACCCTACAGGCTTAGCTAACTCAGAGACAACTTTTATGGCAACTCCCCCTCCTGGAAGCATAGAAACGTGACCCATCTCCTCCCAGTACAAACACATATGGCTCCTGTTCCAATATGTGCAGGTGACTTCTCTCCCATGGCCCCGGGGCAGACTGCTCTTTCCCTGCTGAGTTCCCTACGGTGAGATTTTTGTGGCCCCTGTATGCATCAGGAGTCACGTCCAGGTTTCTGTCTTTGAGAAGGAAATTTGTTTCCAGCTCCTGCCTCTACATGGAGTGGTCTTTATTAGGCATCAAAACCCTCAGCCTCCTATTTCTGTGCACAGCTAAGCTTCATTTTGTGGGTCATTGCGGATTTGAGTTCGCTTTGCATATAGCAGTGGGTATTTCCTTTTCTTGCTTTCAAGCTCAGATACATGTTGTGGGCTTTTTCCCCATTATTTTTACATATTTAGAGGGAAGTCTAGTGTTATGCATCCTTTCTGCCTCTCCATTGAGAAAGGGTGGACTGATTTGAATTCTGGGATAGGCTATCTGATACTGAGATCTAGCACATATTGACGGCTGAGTATACCCCAGAATCACAGATAATAATAAATATTAAAGGGTAAGATTTGCTAAGCAATTGTTGATGCTCCTGAGCCTAGAGTCCTGCTTCTGTGTTCAGTCCCAGGTAGTATGGCAGATGGGTTGAGACGGCAGACTCGGGCGCCAGATTGCCTTTTTTTTTTTTTTTTTAACTTTTTAAAGATTTATTCATTATTTATTTTGGAGAGAGCACATGTGTGAGCAGGGGAAGGGGCAGAGGGAGAATCTGAAGCAGACTCCACACTGAGCACGGAGCCTGACGTGGGGCTCGATGACGTGACCCTGAGATGGTGACCTGAGCCCAAACCAAGAGTGGGCTGCTTAACCAGCTGAGCCACCCAGGCTCCCTCCCGATTGTGTTCTTTCACATCTGATTGATTAACCACATGACCCTGGGCTGACTACTGAGCCTCTTCCTTTCACAAAAGCAATCTATACATATAAGGTGATTATAACAACGCTCAGCATGCAGTAAACACCGATGACCCCGCTATTACTCTGCGTCAGCATATAGGAATGTTGTGTTTTCTCTTCATCCTTGTTACTCTTATGAATTATGTACTATTATGATCCCTTAACACATTTCCTGGCACAAAGCAGGCTACCAATAAGTGTGTTAAACAGATAAAAAGAATGCTCACCATTTAAACATGGAAACCAAAACTTACCGTGGGCAGATAATTGAGCCTGTGTCACATAGGTCATCAGTGGGAGAGCAGAGTTCTGTTGGTGTTGGCCTTACCATTAAACACGAGTGTTTCCTCAGCACCTGGGAACCTCCCTCCAGCCAGCTGGAGCCCCACAGGAAACGGAGGTTGTTCAGCTATCAGCATCCACATTTCCCTCCTGCCTCCCCATCCTTTTCCACCTACCCTCTTTCTCTTTCCTCTTCCCTGTGAAGTAAAAGATATTCATTATCTTTCATTATCTTCCCTCTTCCTCTGGACTTCTAAAATTGCCCTGCTCTCTTGTTTTATACCAGTGCCTTTGCTAATGTGACTTCATTGCATGATGGTTTTTTTTTTTTTCCTTCTCCCTTCTCCATATCAATAGTCTCCATCCTCCCCACTTGATAATTTCACCAGCTTTCATTTTCAAGTTTCCTAAAGCCCTGGGGTGGGCAGAAAGCCATTTGAACCTCTCCCTTTTATAATGTTTTGTTTTCCTCCACAACAGAGCAGTTTCCTTGACTGTGGTGGCAATTTTGTCCTTTCTGATACCCTGTCTGCCAATGCTTCTCCGTCGGCAGTGGCTACTGCAGCCCTTGGCCAGGTTCTAGGATGTTAAGAAAATTGAAAGATGATATTAGGTGGCCAGGCTGGTGAGGATATAATATGAACAGTGCCAGTAACCTCTGAGATTTCTATTGCAAAATCTTGAAAGCATTTTATTGTAAGCAAAGCTCTGTCTTCCTCTGAATCTCTTTTCAGTTGTTTTGATTTATATGAAAGCTGTGCCCATCCCAGGATGCCCTGACGGTGGGAAGATGGGAGAGTCATTTCCTTTGTGTAGTATAACAAAAGGAAGGCTCTCAAGGTGAGAGGATGAACACACAGTCAATGCCACATGTGATCAAGGCTAGTGTGGCAGGAACCATCCCTGGGTACCACAGGATCGTGCAATTTCCTCTGTCTGGTTGGCCTCCGCAATTCCTTAACCTTTTGTGATATCAAGTAATAGATGCTAATGATCTCCTTCTCTTAGAGAAAGGAAAATTTTGTCATCAGAAAGGAAAACCTCATGGTCATGCAGCGTGTGTCTAGTATCGTGAGCCCTGGTATGTGTCTCTCTATAATCATCGAGGAGGTGGGCATGAGGCCTCCATTTTATGTGTGAGAAGCATCAGCCTCACCAACACGAAGTCATTTGCCTTTGATGCCTGGGCTAGAATTCAAATGTCCAATTTTTCATTGGATTTGAAGCATATTCTTGCCCATTCACACCCCTCTTCCTCTGTCATTCATAGGTAGGTAGATAGAACCTGTTTATCAGCGAACCTTCCAGGAATACCTGGAACAGAAAACCAGGGGTGTGACCACACTGGAAGCCCTTTGTCTGAGAAGCTCCCTTGGTTTGGGAACCCACGTTTGAGAGCTCCCCAAGACAAAAATCAACACAGAGTAGGGTCAAGCAACCGGTTTTTCCAATGCTTGCGGAGGACTGGCTTTACTTTGGGATCAGTTGGTGCCAAACCTAGAGAAATTCTCTGCTGAGTCTCAGGATGGCAACTGTCCCCTCTCTCGGGCCACACCTCTGCCTGTGCCACAGGGCTGGACACGAAGCGTCACTGCCCACACCACTGCTGAGTTGGCCACTGGGCATTCTTGGGCCAGGAGACAGTGAGCAGAAGTGAAGGTACTTTGCAGCATGAGGTTATGTCACGTTTCTGGTAGTGCTTGCTCTTCTCACCCTCTCAAAAGGGTAGCATTCAGATAGGGGCAGCCACCAATGTGTAATATGGGCAAGAATTCACCTTAAATTTCTTCAGCCACTGAGATTCATCTGGGCTTGTGTTTGCCACAACAGCCAATCTCAATACTGTATTTGCACCGTGCTTGTCATACTGGCCTTACTGCCCTTTACTGATCCACTTACTCTTCAAGCTGCCCGAGAAACTGTGCCCTTTGGCCTACACATAGTTCTTCATTTTCATTACTCAAATTGTTTGGCAACCCGTCCTTCCTCATAGGTAAATTCACTGACTATCAAGGTCACAAGATTCTTCTCTCCCTCTCTATGCTCTTATTTAATTTTCTAGTAATACTTGATGATCCCTGAAGTTTCTCCCATATGCATTTGCTAACTTGCTTGTTATATATCTTCTGGCCCTGACTGTAGCTCCATGAGGACAAGTGTAGTGGTTAGGAGCACACACCCAGTAGCCCAATGGCCTGGGTTATGATTCTAACACCAGCATTGGTTAGCTGACTGACCCTGGGTAAGTTATTCAATTCCCTGGACTTTCCCACCCTTATTTATAAATTTAGGATAAGAATATAACATAGGGTTGTCAGGATTAAACGAGTGAAAAAATGTAAAGCACTTAGCATGGTACCTAGCACATACTAAGCACTCAATGAAGGCTGGTATCATCATTAGTCTTGTACACCTCTGCATTCCAGATCTGAGAACACAGCCTGGGATATGGTAGTAGCTTGATCATTTTTACAAATGAAGAGATGAATGACTGCCACGAAGATTTAAGAAATCCTTCCAATAAAAACTAACTACTACTTCCTAGTTGACAGCTGATGGCTGTCAATGGGAAGTCAAGGAACAATGTAAAAAAAAGTGCTTAGCTTCATTCCTGGCATTTAGTAATAATGATCCTAATGATGATATTAATAATGACAACAGAAATCAATACTACCCTTTAGCAGTTAATAGTTATTTGCTGCCCACATTCCTACACAACTTTAAGACAGCTATCATTATTTTGGGTGAGAAAACAGACTTGGAGAGAAGAAGTAAGATGAGTTTATCCCAAATTTCATGGCTTACTGGAGCTGGGTTTTGATTCATGTTTCTTTGACTGCATTATGGGGCAGAGTGCTTATTAAATAATCATATCCTACTAGTCTTGTACTAGTTCTAATTCCTATGATGGAAGTTGGTGATCTGCTATCCCCTTGAATAGGTGTAGCTTCTGTTGTCTGCTTCAGATTTAATTCACATTGAGTTTCAACTCCATGGCAATCACTATGTTAGGCTGAGGGTTTGGGGCAGAAACAACATAGAAATTAGATATGTACCTGGCCCTTGAGGAGGAGAACTATATATATAGCTGTGAGCCCTAAAAGGAAAGCAGGTGGAATGTGCTCTTTCTATTACTTTCTTTCCTAATCATTAGAACCATCTGTACTTTACAGACAACTGGAGGCACAGAGATTTCAGGAATTTACCCAGATTCATATTGCTAAGGAAGCCAAGGGGCCAGAATTCAAATAATAGATGGACTGCATTTTCTACAATCTCTCTGATGCATGTATGGTGAATAACTTCTTTTTGTTGGTTTGTTTTTGTCTTAATCAGTGAAGTCAAAGCTGAAGGCAGAGCTGGTCAGGGATGTACATGGCTAATAGCATATGACAAATGCATCTAGAGCAGACCACTTCTCCCCGAGGTATAGATCACTGCATAGAACACATCTACAGCAACTAGGGGATCTGTTGATGCTCTTGTCTACTCAGTAAGCTCAAATTTGGGGTCTTCTTATGTGAGACTGCCATTGGGCAGCCAGAGATGGTCTGGGGCCTTTTCCCAATCACTCTGATCCAGGCAGCCCTTATTAGGGAGCAGATGATGTATTCCAAGTACAACAGTGTCTACATATCCTCCCGCCAAAGCCGTGCTTCTTCAGCCCCTCCCTTGTTGTTCCCCCGGATGTGGTTTGTCAGAAACACAGCAGGGACTCAGGGCCATAAATCACAGCTAACTTGTTAGAATTAGCTCCCCTCCAAAGGTGGATACATGGCAGGCACCCCTCTGCTTTGCAGAGAGCCCGCCTGAGAGTCCTATGGCTTCAGCATATAAATCAGCACCAAGCATGCGACAGCATCCTGACAGCAGGACAATTATTGTCCTGAAAATAAGAAATGCAAATTTCTCTTCCCTCATTGCAAGGCAACCAGCAAACGTATTCTATGATGTTGATCAATGACTTTAATCTATGCCCGCCCACAGTTTATAAAATCCATGTACCACCTGTCACCTTTCTTCGTGTTGGCTCAGGACCGAGGCAGTATTTGATTTCCCTGGGTGTCATGTGAATCATTTGGACCACCTTGAAAAGGTGGCTACTAAAATAGTAAGTTTTAGAGAGCAATTTTTAATAGTAGTTATTTGTAAACTGAACCCCAGAGGCTTCAATACTTAGGAACTGTGTGACCTTGACAAGTTAGTTGGCCTCTCTGAGCCAATTTCTCAACAGACAGATATAGACAAAAATAACAACAGAAGGAGCTAGTTTTAAGGGTAAAGCAGGAGAATTTCTTACCTCGTATTTACTAGATTGTATTTAGTATTACTGGGCCAGAGAGCTAGGTAATGGTTAGGTAAAAAAAAAAAAAAAAAAAAAAAAAAAAAAAGAAAGGAAAAGAGAAAAGAAAAGGTGAATCCATACTAGTGGATCAATCAAGGTATAGGAAAAAAGGGAATGGCTGCTTTACTAAGAAATTGCTCAACTTTATTTTTCACATGGCAATTGAGAGAGAACCAGCTGAATGAAAAATGGATGATAATCACTAGAGGAAAAGGAGCCGGTGTGGACTGACTCTGCTGCGTTTCGGTCACTGCCCAGGACCCCCACCACATGTAAATTACATCTATCATCCCACATTCTTCTTCAATCCCAAAATAGTCTGCGGAAGCTTATCCGTTGTTTTAATGGCATCATTGGTAGTCATCATTGGTAAGGTACAAAAAGATGTATTCTTATCTGTAAATCATGTGGGATTTATAAAAGATTATTATTAGGATGCAGGAATTCTGGGTATTGGCAGAAGACATATGGTTGAAGAAATCCAGGTAGGATCCCGCCTATCTGGAACCTAGATATGTCTGACACTTAAGACTAATCAGAGGGTAAGACCATAAAATTCCCAAATAAGTCCAGAGGAGAGGGCTGAAAACAGAATGATTTATCTTTTTTGACATTAGCCCAGAAACCCAAGCATGTATAGCAACAAGAAGATCCTTGTGGGACCTAAATTTCAGCTGCAGCTTATTTTTTTTTTTATTTATTCATTCATGAGAGACAGAGAGAGAGAGAGGCAGAGACACAGGCAGAGGGAGAAACAGGCTCCATGCAAGGAGCCCAACGTGGGACTCGATCCCAGGACTCCAGGATCACACCCTGGGCCAAAGGCAGACGCTAAACCGCTGAGCCGCCCAGGGATCCCCTCAGCTGCAACTTATTGCAAGGAAGCCCAGCAAGTGCATGAGGCCCCATACAACTGTTAAAACCAGAAATGTTCTGTCTCTACTGGAGAACTGGTGGACCAGATGATCACACAGATAACTGAGGAGGCGGAGAGCTCTGACCAAAGCCTTGGACGCCTATGTAGCAGCCTTGTAAGTAGAAAGGTCATCCACGAATACTTCCTCCACAGGCAACCGGCTGGCTGTGACAATCAGAGCAATAAATTGTGGGAGTATATATAGGAAGGGAGTAGTAATAGTAAGAAGGGACTTTTCTTGAATCTTTGAGATAAAGAAGAAAGTGGTGTAACTGTTATGGACTGAAAGTATGTGTCCCCCTGCCTCCCCCAACAAAGTCATATGTTGAAGCCCTAGCCTCCGGTGTGATGGCTTTTGAAAACGGGACCTTCAGGAAGCCATTAGGGTTAGATGAAGTCATAGGGTGGGGTCCTCATGATGGTATTAGTGATTCATGAGAAGAGACATGTGAGAGTTCACTCCTTATCCTCATGCATTCAAAAAGGAGGTCATGGAAGCTACCACCACTCCAAGAGAAGCAGCCTCTCAGAATGAAAACTTTCTAGCTGGTACCGTGATAATAGACTTTTTTTTTTAAGATTTTATTTTATTTTTTTCATGAGAGACACAGAGAGAGACAGAAACACAGGCAGAGAGAGAAGCAGGCTCCATGAAGGGATCCCGACGTGGGACTTGATCCCGGGATTCCAGGATCACGCCCTGGGCTGAAGGCAGACGCTCCACTGCTGAGCCACCCAGGCATCCCAATAATGGACTTTCTAGGCTTCAGAATGGCAAGAAAGAAATTTCTGTGGTTTAAGCCCTTGGTCTCCAGTATTTCGTCATGGCAGCCCCAGCTAAGGCAGTGATCACTAGCGATATATCTACAAGCTTTGTTCTAATTTATTGCCCTTGAGAAACCAATTTTAGGTTTCATTTGACAGTGGCACAGAGCAGGTTCATGGTGAATGCAGTGAGCATTTACCCAAATATTCTGATGTGTCAAAAGATAGGTGTGTCACTTCTCATCCAAGAAATAGTCTTGACAGGAGGTTTGAGAGCTGTGATGTGGTGGGTGTTGAGGACAGCTCTGATTGCTACAACCGCCAGCGTGGTTCTGCCCACACAGCATCCCAGCTCACCAGTCCCTCACTCCTGGGTGCAGTGGGTTGGCCTGGAAATCTCGGTCATACTGCTTGGTAACTAGTTACATGAATAAGTGTGGAGGGAGTACCTGGAGAGACGACTAGGAAAACAGTGTCAGAATTTGCTCAGGCATCCAAACCAGAAAGGGCAGTTATTTTCACCCAGACAAGCATTCAGCCATGTTGTTTCTTCAACAAAAAAAAAAGCTCTTAAACTTTTTCTTGTCTCCCTTTCCATTACAGTGTCTTATTGTCTTTTAATGTGACATTATTTCAATACTTTCTGCCCGCATATCCGAGAGGCACAGCCATGCTTCTTGTTCTTCCTCAGAGCTATCCTCTTCTAGTTTTCCTCCAACCCCAGTAACACGCTTGTTTCACGGATCACTCCATGAACAGCTGATGGATGCCTACCACCTGAAAATGCTCTGGCCCTGATTTTGTGGCTCCAGATTCATGTCTAGCTGCTTCCCTCTCTCACCGCTGGGCGAGCTCCATCATTCCACTATCCACATTTCCCTGAATAAGTCTTAGACATTCTCACCTGCAGGAATGGCCTTAAACTTCCTACCATCCTCAGTGCCCTTACCCCACCGTATATTGCCAGAAAGTAATTACTTCTTCTGGCAGGCAGAAGGATGACTCCCCAGGGATGTCCACATCCTATTCCCTGTAACGTGTGCATTATTACATGGGGAGGGAGAATCCAAGTTGCGGAAGGAGGCAAATCGAGCATTTATCCTGATGATCCCCACTCTATAGACAAAGAGAGAAATCTAGGGATGAATTCATGATCCCTCAGCTCATGAGAGATTGACTGAAATTTGAACCCAGTCATTTTCCCTAAGATGTGCTCCCATTGCATTCTATCAGGTGGCCATAGACAGAATTTGTTAGATCTTTAAAGAGCATTGCCTCATGAAGGTGGTAACCCCCATAAAACTAAACAGCAGGGCAGCTGCTGTTTGCTGGAGGCGAAGCCAGATCTGACTGTGAGTTGCCAAATTGCTGTCTCAGCACTGAGGCTGATGCACAGTCTGCTTGCCCGCCCCAGGCACTAGCAACAATGAGGAAGACCTTCCATATGGCACAAAAGTCCCCAAAGCTCTAGGAGGCCCAGCCATGTGATTCAACTGAACTTGCTTTAATACCTAAGCCAGATATAGCTAGGGAGGGGGTCTAGCTTTGGTCATGATGAGCTGGGATACCTCCTGCGGAGTTTACCAAATGTCCAGGTCCAGGGAGGGCCTTCCTGGCAAGTGCATTCCTCAGTTAAGCAAACAGAGTAATCACAGAAATTGCAGTTTTGATATTTTATTAATGAATGAGACTGCACAAGGTATTGAAGGCTATCCATGAGCATATGCATATTCATGTCATGAAAGCATTTTGGGTTTACTTGCATCTCAGTACTGCAGGGGCACAGTTGGTGTCTGGCAGCTTAAAGCAAATAAAATGAAATCTTTCCCTTTTACAATTATATAAAGCTAAATCATGAATCAGAAAGGTAGCATTAAATCATCTCATCCACTACTTTTATTTTATAAATGAGGGGACTGAGGCCTCTGTGGCATTGATGGAATGTGGTTGTGGCCAGGAAGCTAATGTATGTAGGAGCCTGCATCTCTCCCATTATTGGTGGCCTTGGGTTTCTCCACTCTTGTTTTGGGGGAAAGTCACACCCATTTAAGTCTGAGTTCTTTCTTTCCTTATTTTCTCCTTTCCTTTTGCTTCTGTTTCACCTTCATTCTTTTATTCATTGTTCAGTGATCTTCTCATTTGTTGTCTATTTCCTGTACTTTTTCCTTTGCTCTTCCTTTAAAAAGAGTAGGAACATTCTTCACATGTGTGTTCAACATGAATGAGTTTTTGTTGGTTTCTGTTTTTGGCGCTTGTAAAATGGAAACTCAGAGAGGGTAAGTGTCTTGCCCAAGTTTACACAGCTCCAAATACACCATAGGACTGAAACTCTGCTACTTTCACTGTCAGTCTCAAGATTTGTTTTATTTCTTATAACCATGTCGCTTTTTTCCCATTCTAGTTAATACTTGTGACCTATGACTTTCATTATACTATTAGTAACATGGCAACAGTTTTCTTCCTTCAGTACCTATATAAACTCAAAAAGTTTTAGTTCTTTTCCTCTGAACTCACTAAAATCTTAAACAATGGGTTCACACATATTTCATCAGTGGGATATTATGGCAACTAGTTTCAGAATCCACCAAAGGTATCTCTAAGGCAGAGCTTTTATTGTGATATCTCATAAAATAAATATTAGAAAAGCATAAAAATATATTTGCAACATTACTGACACATTTATGAACAGGCATTAGGACATCTGTGTCAATTTATATATACTTTGAAAGTCTCATTTACTTAGTTCCTTCTTGTCTTTATTTCAAGGATCACCAAGCATCACCTTGATTAGCCTAGATTACCCAGAATATCTTTAAGGAAAACTAATCAGTTATAAGTACTTTTGATGTAACAGGTCAAGTAAATCTAATTCATTCTCTCTGTGTGCATCCAAACTAGGCTTTCCTGACCTCATTTCTTTCACAACCACACCCCCCATGGGCCTCTAGAAATGCCTGGGCAGGATAGTGGGTAGTGGGGTAGGTTAACAGATTTTTAATTTGCCTGAGGGGTAATGGATCTTGTGGACTGCTAAAGACTGAATGAGTTTAGGCTAATGGTTGCCAAGGTCGAAGACTATTACACTAGAACCTGGTATTTATGCTAGCTGCTTGTCCAAACTCCCTTCTAGAAGAATCTTCTTGTCCTTCATATGTCCTCTTTCTGACCCATAATCTCCACTCTCTATAGCTACTCGAACCAAAGATGAGCACTGCATCCAAACACAGTAAGATAATAGGCTGGACAGTGATTCATGACTTGACATGAAAAAGCAAATGTGGTCAATTAGAGTCTTCTTCCAGGAATTTGAAACAAGTAATAATGAAAGCGTTCATGGTGAGGGAGATCTATAACAGAAAGGTGAAAGAGCTAGACTCATGCCTTTCCCTGCTTCCATATGAATGAGTATATATTTATTATTTCATGTAATCATATATATCATATACATAAAAACATTGCATTAAGAGATAAACCATAAAATACAACACCCTATCTACCTCTCTTCCCCAAAATAAACACTGCCTTGAGCCCTTCCTGTATATTTCTGATCCCCTAATGAAAACAACTTTACCTCAGACTTTCACAATACTGATATGCACAGACATGTACCAATCCTCATTGTAGATTATAATTTGCGGATTATACAACTAGATTGTCACAGATTATAATTATTATAAGAGGCAACTTGTGTTTTTCTACCAATGATCAGACTATTTGAAACTTTCTTTTCCTCAGGCATCTCACGGTACTTTTTATTCAGAGAACCCACTTCTTCTGAAGGCTGGACTTTCTCTGTGGTAAACACTTAAAGTAAATATGTTTTTTCATTTTCATCCTCAACATGTTCTTTGATCTCATCTTTTTTTATGTACAAAGATCATGAGTAAGGTCCCATGAAATAAAGACAACTTATGATTTCCAGGTCAATATCAGTTTTGGTACACATGTTTGCTTAAAATCAACATCCTCTTTTGGGAAATAAAACAGGTGACCTGTTCCTTAAAAGCAAAGAATGAAACTAAATCATGTCCCAATAAATTGAGAAGGTCTGACCATCTATAACACTGAGGGGAGTCTATAGAGTACTCTTGCTTATGGAAGGTCCCCAGCTAAACTGAGGATCTTTGACTAAGAATCATTAGGGAGTAAATTATGAAGTGACACAGAGGAGGCATAACTAAAATTTCTGTATAAATAATCTTCCAACCAAATGCCTTACACATTCCTAGAAATGCATACCTAATGGCCAGAGTCCATTTGTGATGATTAGCATAAAAATGAGAAAAAAGTATTGTATGGTTACTTTTTTATAAAATACATTTCATGAAATTTAAAGAAATGCTCTCCATTTAAATGTCACATTCTTTTTATATTCTGGAGATTAAATATCTTTTATGAAAAGACAGCAATTTTAAATAGTTTCTTTCTCTATTCCTTGACTTGGCCTAGTAAAATATGTCAATCTAAAAGTACCTTTTATTTATTTATTTTTTGAGAAAGAGAGACTATGTGAGCTTGCAAGCATGGGAGACAGGGGCGAAGGGGGAAAGAGAGAGAAAGAGAGAGAGAGAGAGAGAGAGAGAGAATTCCAAGCAGGCTCCATGCCCAGTGCAGAACCCAATGCAGAGCTTTATCCCAGGACCCTGAGATCACTTCCTGAGCCAAAATCAAGAGTCGGACACTTAACTGACTGAGCCACCCAAGCACCCCTAAAAATACCTTTTAAATTTTGCTAATATTTAAAGTTAAAAAATCTGGACCACCGACATATAAGGCATGAAATCAAATAAGAATCTATGTTTTAGAAGCTTGGGAGTCAATTTCCAAATGAAGGAACTTAACACCAGCCAAAGAAGTACATATTCCCCAGTTCAGCATGGAGATTACCAGAGTAGAACCAAGACCTGCTAGGAAAATACCACTGCACTTGAGCCACGAGGCCAGAACAGAAACCACTGGCGTGGCTGTGAACATGACATCAACAAAATAATCAGGTGCTCTACTGTGAGTCTTGGTGCAATGAAAGGAAAGGAGGTGTTAACCATAGTGAAGGTGAGGCACAAGCGTCATTGCTGCTCAGAAGCCTGTGGGGCCATTTGGGGAGCCCACAGATTATGAGGAGGGGGCTAGGGACTGGAGTCTAGTGATTTTGATGATAAGATAGGCATTAAAGATTGCTATTTGTTATCATCACTACAATCTTATTTTTAGAGGATAGCTCCTGATCAGCGAAGCCTGGGGAAAGTGGCTCTTATAGTCAGAACTAGGTGGATGGGACCTGAAGGAAATGAGATACACAGAAATCCTTTGAACATATACCTTTCCCACATCTGTGAACAGTTTGACTTTTCCATCTAGATCTATGGTTCTTACTCCTGACTGCATCTTAGAAATACCTGGGGAATTAAAGTAACTTCCCTAAAGAGCACATGATGAGTTTAGAGGCCTTGACCTCATTTCATCCTGGTAAAAGCCACTTTGTTGTAGTTCCTTATTACAAAATGAAGTCATTGGAATAAATGGTCCCCTAGCTCTGAGGTTCTATGATTCTATTCTCTTAAACACCTCCGTAGGTTTTTTTTCCTCAAAGGAAATGCCATGACTTGATCCCATAGAGAAAAATTGAATTAACTTTTACTATATTTCCATTCAAATTTTGAAATACATAATAAGATTGAACTCAAGTATATGAGTTTTTGTCTTAAAGGAGAGATGGTAAAAAATAAAAGCATCTTACTTCTTTTTGTTGGGGCAGCAGAGCCACAGCTCACTGAAGGGCAGACAAGTCCCAAGATGACATAGCCAAAGAAATTTCTGGAATTCTACTTTCCAAAACTTTTCAGAAAGCTGTTCACAGGGAGGTGTCTTTTTAGAGGCACTCTTCTACATAAGCACTTGAGGAGCCCTTGAGAGGGAGCGCTAGTATTGCTGTCTGCTATACACTGCAAGACTCAGATGCTGGAGAAACTGCATCCACAGGTGGGGATGTCCTGTGAGCTATACGAGCCAGACTTGGGGAAGCCACACCCTCTACAGGAGCCTGCCCAAGGAGCACCGAGGAACGAGGAAGGAAAACTCCTTTCTTTCCCCTGCAATCATTCTCTGACACCCTCTACTGTCAAAATTGGGCATGTGCTTACTAGTAAAGCAAAAAAATATTCAAAGGTCCCAAATCCATTTTCAGAGATGTGGCTAAAAGGGTTAATTAGAAGTTGAGATGATAAATTGGTAGCTTGCACGTGAATGTTTAAGGGATATATATATCTATTCATATTTCATTCCGTCTAGATTACAGAATAATTTTGGAACCTATCATGGATGTGTTTACCAATCATACTCTGTGTGCTGCCCTCAAAGTCCCCACTGGATGGGATCTCCCCAAGCAGCTGGATTTTGCTCTAATTCCCAGTCTGTGCCTATCTTTCCCTGCTGTTCCTATTTGACCACTGGGACTACACTCTGGCTGTGGAGTTCTGATCCCTGAATAGTTCCCTCCAAACTCTTCCTTAATATTCTTTGATTCCACAGGCTCACAAGCACATTCACCAAAAGGTGTTTAACTTTAGGTTAAAGCTGCTATGTTCATCTTCATATCCAGTGTGGTAAGGGAGCAGAAGGAGATAATAATGGGCAGAAAGAGGAGCAAGTGATTTGGGAAAGGTGAGCTCAGCATTGCAGTCTCTAGGCTGCAGTCTTGTGGGACCAATGTTACTTGCAAACATCTTATCAAAAGTGCTATGGGTCTCTGCTGGTGTGAGGAAGGAATCAGGGCTCCAGAAACCAGACAGATTATGATCGGGTCCACAGAGTCAGGGAAGGCAAATGTGGGATGCAACATTTTGTCTTTAAAACAATGCTTATGACTTTAATTTTTAAATAAAGCTATTCCCAGTATCATGGGATAGGATCAAAATGACATGGGCTGATACAGAGGATGGACAGGGAAAAGGTGAGATATTCAAAAGTTATAATTTCAAGGATAGAAACAATTACTGATCTAAGCATAACTGAGAATACAAAGAACTGATAAAATACTTAAGCATAACTGAGTTGACTCGGTCATATTCCCTCATTGCTTCTCATGATGGATTTTTTTTTCATTTTGCCTATTTGTCGTTCAGTAGCATTTCCTTAAGCAGAATGGCAGGGGCGCCGACCGCAAGCATCATTGGTATGACATCCCCTTGCTTCATACTGACAGAAAGACCGTGCTTAACGTTTTGACACCAGATTTTAGAGCACAGAGCAGCACAGCTGTGGTGAATGGAGACAGTGCATGCTGAGTGTATGTTTTTTTTTTTTCCTTTACTAGAGCTACATGATGCAAATATTCTCCCAATTGAAGCTCCCAATGGCCCCAGAAACAAGAAGTACTTTTAGTTACGGGCTTTGTTCTCTACCAGAACAGGTGTTTCTGAAGTGATGAATACAGAAGCCTCAACTGCCTCATCTAGGGTCCCACAGGGAAAGAGATTTTGAATGTGTCAACTTCCAGAGTCATCTCCCCAAATCCTGCAACTAAATCACATTGAAATCACATCAGTGTGGCCAATGTTAATAAGGAGCTCAGTACCAACTCATTAAGATACCAGTCAAGCCCTTCCTTCTATCTATTTAAACTGACACTAATCATGTGTCCGGTCTGCTGAACACCTCTGTGTGTGTGTGTGTGTGAGAGAGAGAGAGAGAGAGCGCACACACATACTGTATTTTATTTTATTAGAAATTCAGTATTTTGTTCTTTTAAAATATAACTTTTACCTGCAATTATAAAGGTAATGTATAATGTATAATAATTATAAAAACTTAAGGAAATTCAGAATAACACAAAAAGATCAAAATTTTCTATATCCCCACTGCACTGAACAGTCTCATTCCAGAGGTTCCAAATGCTGAAATCCACTATTTTGATAATAAAGAGGATGAGGTGAAGGTGGAGTCACTACATGTATCCCTTTTTTGCTTCTTATGGTCTTTTTCACTTCCCAGTAGCACTCTTTGGACCCTTATCAAAATTAAGCCGGAAGTTGACATTCAACAATTTTTAACTCCAGCATTTTGGCTTTCAACTTATCTCTATCTATTGAGTCTCCCTTTCTCTTCCTCATATATAAAGAATGATTTTTTAAAATTTGTGTTTGGTGGATAGGGATGTCCTTTGATATTCAATGCAGGATCAAGTAGAAGCTCTTCTATTCCTTCTTGGGCATGGGACTAGTTTGGTTGTGACATTAGAGTGGTCCAGACTAGGTCCGAAAAGGCGAGCAGTGAGGGACAAAGAGTAGACTGAAGGGGGACCCCACCAGAGGGTGGAGGAAAGGCACTTGGTGAAATGAAATGTCATAGGGGAAATGGTCACGAACTAGAGACCAACCTTAAGGGACAGAGGGAATCTGATGGAGCCGGTATAAATTCTGTTTTTACCATTTAACCAAATTTGTATCCTTGGGCGACTTCCTTAACAACTTACTTCTGTTTGTATATAAGTAATGGAAATTAATAATTACACCTTCTTCACTGGATTATTTTCTGCATTACATTAAAAATCTAGGGCAGCCTCAGTGCCTCAGTGGTTTAGCGCCACCTTCAGCCCAGGGTGTGGTCCTGGAGACCCGGGATCGAGTCCCACGTAGGGCTCCCTGCATGGAGCCTGCTCCTCCCTCTGCCTGTGTTTCTGCCTCTCTCTCGCTCTCTCTCTCATGAATAAATAAAAAAATCTTTAAAAAAAATAAAAACGAAAATAAATAAAAATAAAAATATAGGTAAGCTCCTTGCACCGTATCTGGTACGTAAGAGATGGTTAATAAACATTGTTCCCTCCCCTTTCCTCCTTGCTGCTGATTTACAATCCATTGAGGTCTGGAGTTGCAGGGAGTGGTACCTTTAAAGTCATGTTTTTTCCCTTAGATTTCTTTCGGTTCAATACATCTGTCTACCTGAGAGTTTATAACCCCAGGTTAGCAATACCGAAGGTGTTGCTATGGCTACCACTATCCTGTGACTTCAGGTAGTAATAAAGCAGCAGGAGACAGTCAGTGCTTTCAGGCAGATGTCCTCAGAACCCAGAGCAAGAAGGGAGAGCTTGGTGAGGACACTTGGGCATGGAATTCTTGGCGTTCAGTGGGCAAGGTTGAAATCAAGCCTGTGATGGGAGGTCCATGGGTATTAGGCCCACCCTACGCACCATGATCTCTGCAGCACCAGGCCCTTCTGAAGGGGCAACAATCACATTTGGGACACTCAAAACACAAATTTCATTTTCTCTGTATTTTTAATCTCATTTTTTCAATCTCTTCTCCAATTCCACCTGAGATCCTCTCTTTCTTTCCTTGAAAATAAAGTCTCCCTGATTTTTTTACTCTGGATGAGAGAGAGAGAGAGAGAAAAAAAAATGAGGGGGAAAGAGAGAGGGAGATTGAGAGAAAAGAAAAAATTTTTTTCCTTTCATTAAAGTTGCTTATTGAATCATTCAGTTTATGGAAAGCAGCAACATCCGAGTACATGGCCTTCCTCCCATTCCATAACATACGCTATAAGGTAGTCATGCTTCCTCTTTATTTGTTTTTTTAATTTTTCAAAGATCTTTGACATTCTAACAACACAAGTTCACAGTAGGAACAGAACTGGTTTATCAATCCAATCAAAATTCTCAACTTGAAAGGCAAACCAATTAACAAACACAAGTAAAACAACAAAACATAAATCACCCAGCCACATATCGCTCCAGTCGCTTAACCTAAGTTACGTCATTTCATCTCCCTGGCTCATCTGTGGAGTAGCTGACATTTGCTTGTTTTCCACACGAATTTTGCCTGAGGTCACAGAGTTAGTGTCTAAGCCACTAGACGAGCTCCAGGACCACCTAAATGTAAAGCTAACTCTCTCTCTTCCTGTTTAGTTGCCTTATAATGTTATCGATGTGTGGTGCTCAGGACAGATCATCTTACCTGTGCAAAAGTAAACACAGCATTAAAAGCTGCCTGTGACAACTGGCCAATATGGCATCTGAGATTTTTGTCTAAGTCAGTACAGTATTGAGCACAGCCACCTGTTTTCCAGGTTGCTGGTCTTTGAAAAATGTATCTAGGGAAGCAGAGGAAAGGACTGATGTTGCCTGTGGCATTTCATGCCTAATGCCCAGTACTGTGTCCCTCAGCTCCCAGAATATGATTTGCTTTCTTTTTCTCACTTCTTAGAAGGCTTGGTTGCTAGTCACACAACAGAGACAAAGTAGATGTTGTTCTTTTTCAATCTGACCCACGCCTCCTCTGTTAAGCTCTAAAGATGAAAAAAAAACAAAAACAAAAAACTGGCCTTAAGACCATTAATAACCAGGGTATGAGAGCCAGGCACCTGAGAGACCAGATCCAATTCATCTCTAAAAGAAGTGAGCAGAGCTCTCTCCCAGCAAGGATTGAAGCCGTGTGTGTGGTGTGCATGTCGGGCCTGCCGTTTTCATGCTTTATGGAATATCAGGCCATTCTGAATGAACAGCTGTCACGTTCGGGAGACTCAAGGCACAAATTCATTTTTACCTGTATTTTTGTCTCTATTTTCAATCTGATCTCTAGTTCCAACCAAATATCCCTGGTACTCTTGTGAAGATTTAATGAAATCACTTGAAGTTCCTGCCTAACTGGCATAGAGTAGGTGCTCAACAAAATGAGTCCCTTTTCCCTACTCCTTTTCCTTTCCAAAGTTGAGGACAATCCACTTCTCTCCTTCTGATACAAAGTGCTCTTGTCTCATGACAAATCTAATCCACGTAGGTAATAACACCTTGCAGGGATCAGAAGACCAGCATGTACTCAGCAAAATGGCATTTTATTTTTTATTATTTTTTTAAGATTCTACTTATTTACTCATGAGAGACACACAGAGAGAGGCAGAGACACAGGCAGAGGGAAAAGCAGGCTCCATGCATGGAGCCCGATGTGGGACTCGATCCCAGGACCCTGGGATCATGACCTGAGCGAAAGGCAGACACTCAACCACTGAATGTGCCAGGTGTCCTGCAGAATGGCATTTTAATGTTATTTCCTTTAGGGTGTTTAATTACCTACTAAACTCACAACATCCTATGGAAAGAACAAGTACGGAGAATAAACCAGAGACTTAGTCCTCACGAAGCTCACAGTAGGCTGGCAAGAGAGCTTAACAAAAGGGAGCTATGGATGTGGGCTAGGGGATATTGTACCTGACTTGGGGACTCCAGATTAGGACCTTGGGATTTGAGGAATGTAGCAAGTCTTCTCTAACTTCAGGCCAAGTGGATCGCTGATGACGGAAAAGAATTCTCCGTGAGATTCTAAATCCTACAACTCCCCCACTCTTCAAAATGAAATGGAGCCTCCACTCTTGAAAATAGGACTGAATCTCCACACAGAGAAGCCTATTAGCAATCACCCTGATATCTAGAGTTTGCAATCAAAGAGAACCAGTCCAAGAATCAGCTTATTAAAAATATTAGTTCCTAGTGAATAGTATCTCCATATTGGCCTGTGACCCTTGAGAAACTCTGAATGGGACGTGCAAGCAGAAAATCTATCTATGCTCTTAAGCTGCTCTGCCTCGGCCCAGTGTGAAACAGAAATTAGGCAAATCCCTCAGCTGCAAAAGCAAGCCAATCCAATTTGATGGGCTAGATGCTGGACTAGGTTGGCTGCCACAGGATGGAAGGATGATCTACTTTCCCTTCCAGAGACATCCATAGTCTTCTCAGAAGGAAAGCACTCCATAGGGGAGACTGCTGCTAGAGAGATCTAGACAATACCTTCACTTCTGAACCTTAGCTGGACACATTAGGCACCTCAGCTAGTTTATTTTTCTTCTCTAAAGTCAGAAGTTTAGGGGCACCCAATAGCTCAGTGGTTGAGCGTCTGCTTTCAGCTCAGGTCATGACCTGAAGAACATCAGAAAGGTAATGATGCGTGTAAATGGACAGTCAGGCACAATGTTGTCTTCTAACTCTCTGTTGAGAGCTTTGTCCCCCAGATAGATATTTGGCCGTATTTAAAGGAACGGGCAACGAGAAGCAAGAACAGGTGTTAACAAGCGCGACGTCGGTGCCGCGCACATACAGCCAAGAGTGAGGGAAGAACATGGAGAAACAGAGGGCAAACAAGAGAGACAGGAGAAAAGGGGAAGGGAAAGTAAGAGGAGCCGAGTGGACACCAGCTGGAGCCTGTCCTACTGAGAGGATCCAGTTTGATCAAATTCCTTGATCCTGGGATCAAGTCCCACATTGGGCTCCCTGCAGGGAGCCTGCTTCTCCCTCTGCTTGTGTCTCTGCCTCTCTCTGTGTGTCTCTTATGAAAGAAAGAAAGAGAAGAAAGAAAAGAAGAAAATAAAAGAAGGAAAAGAAAGAAAAGGAAAGGAAAGGAAAGGAAAGGAAAGGAAAGGAAAGGAAAGGAAAGGAAAGAAAAAAAAGAAAAGAAAAGAAGAGAAGAGAAAAGAAAAGAAAAGAAAAGAAAAGAAAAGAAAGAAAGAAAAGAAGAGAAAAGAAAAGAAAAGAAAAGAAAAGAAAAGAAAAGAAAAGAAAAGAGAAAAGAAGGGATCCCTGGGTGGCTCAGTGGTTTAGCGCCTGCCTTTGGCCCAGGGCATGATCCTGGAGTCCTGGGATTGAATCCCGCATTGGGCCCCCGGCATGGAGCCTGCTTCCCCCTCCTCCTGTGTCTCTTCCTCTCTCTATCATGAATAAATAAATTAAAAAAAAAAAAAAGAGAGAAAAGAAAGAAAAGAAAAGAAAAGAAAAAAGAAAAGAAAAGGAAAAAAAGAAAAGAAAAGAAAAGAAAAGAAAGGAAAAGAAAAGAAAAGAAAAAAGAAAAGAAGAAAGAAAGAAAGAAAAGAAAGAAAGAGAGTCAGAAGTGTAGAACTGTCCTACCAATTTTCATTCTAGCGCTCTGCTCCTCTCAGTAGGACAGGCTCCAGCTGGTGTCCACTCGGCTCCTCTTACTTTCCCTTCCCCTTTTCTCCTGTCTCTCTTGTTTGCCCTCTGTTTCTCCATGTTCTTCCCTCACTCTTGGCTGTATGTGCGCGGCACCGACGTCGCGCTTGTTAACACCTGTTCTTGCTTCTCGTTGCCCGTTCCTTTAAATACGGCCAAATATCTATCTGGGGGACAAAGCTCTCAACAGAGAGTTAGAAGACAACATTGTGCCTGACTGTCCATTTACACGCATCATTACCTTTCTGATGTTCTTCTTTATCCATTCTTATATATTTTTGGAGTTATTTATCACTTAAGACACCAGTTTGTCAAATGACACTTCAGTCATTGCTCTCAAAACATACAGGGTAGTTGAGGGGCCATAGGCTTGCAGGCAGGATAAAATTGTCAAAGGAAGACAAACTCTTTCCTCACAATTAAGTTCTACAGAAAATTTCTATTATATTCACACTTGTTGTTTTTAGCTATGATTCATTTATGGTGGCTGATAAGCGCTGTGGCTGCTTTTCATTTGCCAACAGCGTCCAAGACAGTATTTTATTATGATGCCATGAAATACAAGGTTAATACTAGCCAACAGGTCACATGCCCCATTTGCTGTCCACTGTAAAGAAGTATGATTAATATTTTAAACAAGGAGGCTGTCAGCAAGGAATGTACATGGCTTTGAAAGACACAACTTTGGTTTCACTGAAGAGCCTCAATGGCCGCAATCCCATTAACAGCATCATTTATTTGGGAGACTGGCAGTTTTTTAAACAGCTGTTGGAACACAAATGTAGGTCAATGTAGGGAAATTACACTGAAGGACTTGCTCCATCCTTCAGAACCGGGCCATGCCTCGAGGTGAGCACAAACATAATGATGCCATTACGTCACTCTTCCCACACCTGCTTAGCCTCCTGGCCAGCCCTGCCCAACTCCCGTGAGCAGCCACGTCCAACTTTAGGCACGCACGAGATGCACAGAACACAAAACCTACAAATCATCCTGGCTCCGAACTGCTCCCCTTGTCGGGAGTGGCAAACCACTCTAACACTTAGTGGCTCACAATCACTACAGTTATTTTGCTCACTGATCTGCAGTTTGGGAGGCTGCAAGGGGAGAGACATCTAATATCTGGTTCACTTGGTGTTAATTATTTGAAAACACTGATGCAGTCTATACTGGTGAGCACCTGGGCCTCGGAGAAGGGTGAAAATGGGTGGACAAAGGGACTGGAGGGGAAAATGTATGAATCCCTCAAAGTCATCAATACAGAAGAGGGTAGGAAAGGAAGCAGGAGAAAATAATCACTAAACAAATAGGTAAGTGAGTATAGGAATAGCTAATGAGAAGCATCTAGCAAAGTTTATGAGGGATAAGGACTTATTAAGGGCTATTTGGACAGCCAGCAATTGAGCAAGAAAATCCTTGCTAGAGTCCACCTAGAGATGTCATGTCTCTACGACACAAATTCAAGAGAGTCTGGATGTAGCCCTTCGGACAGTCCTTGAGACTGTCCTTTGACAGTCTCAGTTCTTTACTCTTAGTTAAGAGAATAAGATACCTAAAAAACCATTTATAAACCATGCAATCATTTTTATTTTCTGTTTTAAACATTCTTTTCTCTTAATAAAAACGGGCAGTTCATGATTGTCTAGTTCTAATAAGTTTTGTTGACAGAAACTTCAAAATGTAGGGAGACTAATTTTTGGGAAAACATACATATATATAGGGAAATATATATGCACGTGTGTACACACATATGGACACATATTTACATATCTGCATTTATATGTATAATTATATACATATATATGGAAAAATTTCTTTGTGCTCCAAATTGTAGACAAGTTTGCATTTACTAAACTTTTCCCCCAGAAGTTGTTCTTCTTACACTGTGTATATACACAAACATTATATATGCTGGGGTGATAAAAGCTTAGTCTCAATTTGAGATCTCTATTACCTGCCTTCTCTGGAGTAGTGTCTATATTGTAATTTAGGTTGAGGGAGTGTGGAGGAGATTGTTCATTCCATAATATGCACCGTGGCATCTCTTATGATGTCTTTCATCGACAAGCCATGCATACGCCTGAAGAGGTGATCCTTGTTTTGATACCCAAGGATCGTTTAGTTACAGTGGCCCTTGCTCATACTTTAGACTCTCTTAGACTCCTGTATCACTTATAGCAATAAAAAGATTTCCTGAGATTCTAAGATCCCATATGCTTAGGCTCAGCAACACTGCCATATTTCTTAGGACACTGTATATTTCTCATTTCTCACACTTACTTAGCTTAGCCCCAATCTGAAGTCTATCTGCCTGGAGGCAAGAAAGTGTGAACCAAAAGTGCAATGCGGTGGTCCAAAAACCTGAGAATGGAAATCACTTAAAAATTCAAAAGGCACAATAAATTCAAAAGAAAAAAATAAGACTGTGTGTGACTTCTCAAAAGAAGTGATGGAAGGCAGAAGACAGCGGAAAGATATCTATGAAGGACGAAGAAATATGACTGGCAGATATCCCTTTAAACAAAAGTGAAGTGAACATATTTGTAGACAGAGATGAAAAGACAATTAATCTCTAGCAGACTACCATTTAAAAAATACTAGGGAGGGGGTGCCTGGGTGGCTCAGCGGTTAAGCGTCTGCCTTCAGCCCAGGATGTGATCCTGGAGTCTCAGGATCGAGTCCTGCAAAAGGCTCCCTGCATGGTGCCTGCTTCTTCCTCTGCCTGTGTCTCTGCCTCTCTCTCTCTCTCTCTCTCTCTCTGTCTCTCATGAATAAATAAAATCTTTAAAAAAAATACTAGGGAGAGTTTTCATGGAAGGAGGAAAATAATTCTAGAGGAAACCATGGAAATCAGAAAGAAATGAAGAACAATGAATGGTTTTATATGTTAGTAACACTAAATGAATATCAATCTTATAAAACTATAATAATTTGTTAGAAGTCTTAAATGATTCACAGGATTAAAAATATGATCATAACAACACAGAATTGTGGGGGCTATAAATGAAATAAAAATGTTTTAACAACTTTCCATTATCTGGGAAGTGGTAAAAAGAAACTAATTATTATTAGCCTCAAGTAAATCAAAGTATTTGATTACTTAGCTACCATCTAAGATAACTAACAAGATAGTAAATGCCTATTTAACAAAAGAATATCTAAAGGAAGAGAAAATACAATAATAACTTAATTACTAAAAAAAATACCAGAAAAGAGTGATAAAAGGAAAGTAGACTAGCTGTGACTTATTGCAAACACATAAAAAATGATAGACTTAAAACCTAATATATCATGAATCGATTTAAATAAACATTTTAATTAAAATTTAAAAATGGTGAGATGATTAAAAATATAAGAGAGAAATTTTATTTTTTTAAACATTTATTTGAGAGAAAGAAAGAATGACCACATGAATGGGGAGGAGGGGCAGAGGGAGAGGGAGAAGCAGACTCCCTGCCCAGCAGGGAGTCTAGTGTGGCATTGGATCCCCACCCCGAGATCATGACCTGAGCAGACAGCAGACACTTAACTGACTGACCCACCCAGGAACCCCAAAAGAGATAAATTTTAAATGCTGGAACAAGAATGGGAGCAGTTGGTTAGAAATATATAAATGCAAAACTCCCAAAATATCAGATATAACTATACTAATTTTATAGAACCCGATATTAAAACAAAAAAACCATTACTAGAGTTAAAGTCAGTTTTATAATGATAAAAAGTCCAACCCACAGAGATAATTTCTCAATTCTAGATCTGTGTGTGCCTAACAATATAAGCTCCAATCCCTTAAAGCCCAAATTAACTATAATAAAATGAGCAATAAGCAAATCTCCAATTACTGTGGAAGACATAAACACATTTCCCTCAGAAATGGATATAATAGGAAGACAAAATATTAAAAAGCCTATAGAAAAGAATACAGAAAATTCTTTTGAACTTGACCTAATTGATATGCACACTGCCCTGCAAAAAGCAGTACATGAGTAAATATTCTTTTCAAGTATGAATATTTACCGGTATTGACAAATGCTGGATCATAAGGAAATTCAAAAAACTTTAAATCATTTATAGTATATTCATAGCACATTCTCTGAGCACAGTGGGATTAAACTAGACACTGATAACAAAAAAACTGGAGTCTCCATATATCTGGAAATTAAGGAAGAAAAACAAAATAAGAGCAACTACACTCCTGGATATCAAAATTTTTGTAAAGCTACAAAGCTCCAGATTATGGCATTGGTATCAAGAAGAAAAAAATGAAACAGAATAAAAGCTCAGAAAGAGATTCACATATAGATGATCGCTTGATTCACGACAATGATGATTCCATAGCAAAGGAGAAATGATACTCTCTGTTAATAAGGAGTCAGCTGAATAACCAGATAAAAATCTTTATCCCTAATTCACATCATATGCAAAAATTAGTTACAGGTAGATTATAGACCCAAATGTGAAAAGTAAAGCAGTAAAGAAAATATCTTCATGACCTGTCATAAGAAAGATTTCTTAGAAAGGACACAAATAAATAAATAAATATGGGATTGATAAATTGGACTACTTTAAAATCAAGCATTATAGGGGCACCTGGGTGGCTCAGCGGATGAGCGCCTGCCTTTGGCCCAGGGCATGACCCCAGGGTCCTGGGATCAAGTCCCACATCGGGCTCCCCACAGGGAGCCTGCTTCTCCCTCTGTCTGTGTCTCTGCCTCTCTCTCTCCCTCTGTGTTTCTCATGAATAAATAAATAAATCTTTAAAAATTCAATAAATAAAATTAAGAATTATATTCATCAGTAGGCACCATTAAGAGTCAGAAACCAAGTCACAGCATGAGAGAAGATATTTGCAATGTACATAGCTGACACAATATTTACGTGCACAGGACTGGCCAAAACAATAAGCACCCAACAGAAAACTGCACCAAATGCTTGAACTGACATATCACAATTACAATCCAAATGTCCAACAAACATTTGAATAAGGTCTCAGCTCAATCATCAAACATATGCAATTTTTTAAAAAGCAATATAAAGTACTGGAATTGACAATTTAAAAAAATACTAAAAATAATATTTGTTGGGGGAACATGGGAGCAATGGAAACTTCCATAGTTTTCCGCTGGTAATGTATGTTGGTACAGCCACCTAAGTATACTGACAGTATCTACTAAAGCTCATCTTATATAGACTCTGACATAGCAAACAATTCTAGTCCTCATTATATTCCATATGTATTTTTTTCACAAAAAGACATTTGCAAGAACATTTGTGGCAGCATTGTTTGTAATAATCTCATAATGCCAACAATGCAAATAACCATCAACATTTGAATGCATCAATTATGTTGTGTCATATTCATGTAATGTAGTTTTATACGGAATTGAGAACATCCTAAAAGAAAGAAAGAAAGAAAGAAAGAAAGAAAGAAAGAAAGAAAGAAAGAAAGAAAGAAAAACATACTTCACACCCCAAATATGCAAACTTGGATAAGTCCTGGATACTTTTGAGCAAAAGAAGCTAGACATAAGAGCATAGCATAAGAGCCAGACATATTACGTAAATCCCAGCAACATATGAAACTACCCAACGGTGTAGTCAAGTCAACTCAAGACAATGATTACTTTTGGAGGGAAAATGATGGAGAGAAGCACAGAAACTTTAATGTATGAAAATCTAGAAGACCTTAATTTTTATATCACTTTTGCCTTTCACTCTCATGATAAATCCAAAACTAAATTGAAAAAAAAATTATTCTGGCTTTACACTAGTGCCTTATACATTCTTCTGTATATATATATATATATATATATATATATATATATATATATATATATTTCAAGTTTCTTTACAGAAAAAATAACTTAAGCCAAAATGTATTTCTTTTTAAAGATTTATTTATTTATTTTAGAGAGAGAACACGAGTGTGCAAAAGTGGTAGGGGTGGAGGGAGAGGGTGAGAATCTCAAGCAGACTTCCAGGTGAGCCCTACTCGGGGCTCGACCCAGGGACCCAGGAGTCAAAACCAAGTCAGATGTTCAGCCAACTGTGCAACTGAGGCACCCTGAGCCAAAATTTAAAAGGTTCACTATAATTTTGCCATTAACTTTTATGTAATTCTAAATTATTTGTTCAACTTATATTCTGATAGACAATGGGAGACCTGGGAGTGTTAGATGACTTTAAGCCTACCCTCCTCCCCAGTCTTCCCTTTCCTCTTGATTCTTGCTCCACTCAATGTCAGTTCTATGCACAGAACTACAATGTCCTTCTTTAAAAAGAGAGGTTTTATTTATTTATTTATTCATTTATTTGAGAGAGTGAGTGAAAGAGCAAGCATGAGCAGAGGGAGGGGCAGAGGTAGAAGGAGAAGCAGGCTCCCTGCTGAGCAGGGAGCCTGAGGAAGGGCTTGATCCCAGGACTCTTCCTGAATCATAATGCCTACCATTCTTTTCTTTTCTTTTTTCTTTTCTTTTCTTTTCTTTTCTTTTCTTTTCTTTTCTTTTCTTTTCTTTTCTTTTCTTTCTTTTCTTTTCTTTTCTTTTCTTTCTTTTCTTTTCTTTCTTCTCTTTTCTTTCTTTTCTTTTCTTTTCTTTCCTTTTCTTTTTTTTCTTTCTTTTCTTTTCTTTTTTTCTTTTCTTTTCTCTTCTTTTCTTTTCTCTTCTCTTTCTTTCTTTCATTTATTTATTTATTTTTATTGGAGTTCAATTTGCCAACATATAGCATAACACCCAGTGCTCATCCTGCCACGTGCCCCCCTCAGTGCTCAGCCCTTGCTTCCTTCCCTCAAGGAAACCTTTTGCAGGATTACACGGTGGAGCTCCTAGGTGAGGGGTGAAGGAACTCAAAAAGCTGTGCACCCTTCAGCATTGCCTGCTAGGGCAGTCAGCCGTGAGGTGGGCTGCACCGGTGCAGGGGTACCTTTTACCTGGGAGGCCTCTTTGCCCCCTGAAAATTCATGGAAGCCCAAGATGAGCCCTGAGCAAAGGAAGCAAGGCTAGCTGCTTAGTGATAACCCCACCTCTGGGACTGATGAGAAAGCACTTGGATCAGATCATAACATTTCAACTTCCTGGGACAAGGTGGAATCAGCAATTTATTTGGAAGAATTGAAGTTTGGAGCTGAATAGAAAGCCATATCTCTTCTGATAATACCAATGTGTTAAAGTAAAAAATGTAGGCTCCTGGTTTTAAAAATTATGAAGTCTTGGAAGTGAAGGACTGGTCTGCAGAGAAATAAGATATATAGAGAGAAACTATCAAGCCTCACCTCCAGTACTATAGTCTTGCCCTTGGGTTTCAAAAGATACCCCTTTGTCCTCTCAAGAAATGTGCCCATTCATGCTTAGGGATGAAGTGTAAGGTCTTTTTCTTTGCTGTAGACGGGGCCTCACATATAGGGTACCACCATGTGGGAAAAGCAAAGGGGCAGGAATTCCACTTGGCATGAGCGCTGTTTACTCAAATGTCTGCCTCTTGAAGTCCATAGCTTGGCTTCAGGTCGACTTTCTTGCCTTTCCTCTCAAAGATCTCTTGTCTTACCTCGAAAAGTTACGCCTTGCTTGCCCTCTGTTTTACAGTTTCTCCCTGGAACCAAATGAGAACGAGGCAGTTACTTCGCTTTGCTTCATAATTGCCTTTCAATTTACAATTGAAAATTGTAAAATTTTTTTCTTTATTGAATTTTATCTTCTTGCAATTTGTTAATGTTTTCATTTGACAGCATCTCAGGCTGCAGCTGAGGGGGAAGGACAGCACCGGGTAATTTCCTAAAACTGCATGTGGAGATATGCCAATAATTCCCATCCCCAAAAGAGCGAGCCCTTGGGGCTACCTTCATCGGCAGAGGAAGGAGAAGCCACCGTCATGGGCATCGCAGACAGCACTGAAAGGAGTGTGCACTTTATGTGCAGGCCTGCCTTCCCAACCATGCTTATGTGATCAAGATTGATCTTGCAGGCAGCGATTACAGAATCACCAGGGAATCGATGCAGCTAAATTCATGCTGACCTCAGCAGAATAGTTTATAGTGGAGCAAGTACCTTCAGGCTCTTGTCTGGGGAAATTCAAATAGATACAGACATGGAGGGTCCTCAATCTTTTTCTGGGAACACATGGTTGGTCAGAAGGATAAGGATAGATCCTGGGCCACGCAGCATTTATAAGACTCTTAATTTTTGTAGTTTAGTCTGGCATAAAAGAGAGGGTGTCACGAAGCAACGATAATAGACTAGCACTTATTGGGCCCTTACCACGTGCCTAGCTAATAATAGATTTCACGATATGAGGAAAAGTATTATTATCCCCATGTTATTGATGAGCAAACTGCAGCCTAGGGAAGTCAAGTCACAGCCCTGAGTATCAGAGCTGGGACTCAAGGCAGGTGGTCTGACTTCAGTGTTCAGGTTGAGAGCCCAGGGTGGGCCATTCTTTCAGGACGTTGGATCTGCTAAGTTTCCACCCCACAGCTTTCGGCAGGGGCTGGCGGGGATCCCCAGGGCTGGGTGTCAACTGAAGAGCAGGGGAAGCCTGGCCCAGAGGCCCAGAGAATCAGGTTAGCAGCTGACTGCCGGAAGTGCAAGTAGCCAAGCATGGCCAGGGGACATGGAAAGCAGTTGGGGTCATGGTCAGTTAGATCCTGGGTAGAAAGTGTGTCCACACGCCCCCTGAGTCACTGCAGGGGCCAGGAATGGGTGCTTAGGAAGGTCTTCGCTGCCGTGTATGCAGGGAAGGTGCTCAGGCACCCAGGGCTTTCACAGACCAGAGGAGGAAGCAAGCATCTCAGCCAGTCATCAGGCCCTTCCACTATGCAGGGAGCATGGGCCTCAGAGGCGGAGCCCATGGCACAGTCCTGGCGGTGCTGCTCCGTCCCAATCCAGGTCCCAGGACTCAGTGAGAGAGGGGAGGATCCTGACCTCTACTGCGCTCATAGCCAAGTCACAGAAGAAGGAAGAGCAGAGCTAGCATTCGAATCCAGAACTCCAAATCAGGATGCTTCCTGCCCTGAGGGGACGACAAACAAGCCCGGATGGCTTTGCTTCTCCCAAGTATCCCTTACCCCCCTTCGGCCTCAGAGGACATGGTTCTACATCTTCTTCTCGATTTCTTCTCTCATCCCTTACCTTAGCCTCCCTCCCACCCCTCAGGAGCTAGACTCTCTCAGTCCAGCCTCCCCAGGACACCTAGTGAAGTATCTCGAAGTGTTTGGGGAGCCAAATCCAGACCTTTTGCACCTCACCTCGATCTTTGGACATTTGTGGTAGTTCCTGGTCTTTTTCAACATCTTTCCCTGACTTTTACCGCCCCCCCTTCCCACAATGTAACAACTAGGAAAACCCTAGTTTTGTTTTTCATGAGAGGACTTGTAAAGACTTGGATTTCCCAGAGGCTGGGACTCCATCAGTCCAACAACCAACCATCCCAGAACCGAGAGAGTAAAATGTGAAAAATGAAAGAGTTTAACATTTCTGGGAGCTAAAGTAGAGGTAACAGAGTGCTGCTCTTCATGTAGAGAAAGCTGGAGGTGAGCTTTTGCTTGAACAAGCTAATTGTGAAGAAGGGCAGTTGAGCACAAAAGTTAGTCAACTGACTTTTGAAATCACACTTATCAAAACAGTTTTTTGAGGACTGACCAACCAGTCTATCCATGGGAGTATCTACAGAAATCTAGAATGCCAAAAAAAAAAAAAAAAAAGGCCAGTACAGCTCCCATTTTGGAAGAAGGGCTTTACTGTGGGTGGAGGGTTGTTTTTTGTTTTAATGTGTTGTGTTTCTCTGAGGGGCTATTGCAGAATTAAGGCACAAAAACAGAGCTGATTCAACGACTGCATACAGTCCGATTCCCAGGCAAAGAGTCTCACTGGAAACTTCCCACTTTTTTGCTCTAAGTGGCTTCGGGTGAACACAATCCAGATCCTCCACATCATATGCTATGCTCCTCTCGAGAGGAGTGAGGGATCATCTCTGTCCTTGTGGTGATGACCTCAAACACGAGGAGGAGGGAGAAGGGTCTGTCCCTCTGACTGATGTCAGCCTCCACCTCGCTACCTGAGTCCACTACTTTGCCTTCAGAGCTCTGACTCAAGGGCCTGAGGAACCTCTTAGTGTAGAGGAGACACTCACCTGATATTTTCACAGGACTTTTCTTAAATTTGAACAGTGATCAATAATGAAGAAAGTGCCCCAACACCCTGGCTCTTCATACAAAACTTCCTTGACTCTTTCTCAGCCTGTTCCTACCCAAGGCTTACAGGTCCTGGAAGATCACACTCCATCTCCTAAGATCCATCTCCTTATCCCCCAAAATCACCTGTACTTCTTTTCTTCCTTCCTTCAGGGTTCTAGCTCCACTGGCATATGCAGAGTCCCCACTAACACGTGAGCTTTCCCCCCAGGACTCTTTCTTGTATGGCCAAGAGAACATCCCAAACCTGACACCCACTTCACGCTTACAGCCCGCCCACTCAAATCCCATTTCCAGCTGGAAAGACCTTCAGCAGGATACATTCTTCGAGCTTCCTCTGTAGGTCTGACTTGCCCCTCACACGGGGTAGGGGCTGTCCTTTGTGGAGCCATTCTAAGAGACAAGTATCACTATGGTACCCACTTTACAAATCAATGCACTGAGGAGCAAATAAATGATTTTTTTCCAATGTCCCACAACTCACAAAGGGTAGTGTTGGGGTTTGAATCCACATAAATCTGCCCGCTAAGCCACAGTTCTTCTCTGCTGGCTTCAGCAGTCTCAAGTCTCTAATGCACATCTTATATTTTATGAAAACAAACGGTCTGTCGTAACAAACTCCAAACCTGCACTGGTAGGTTTTGAAGCAGCCAACTTTTATTTATTAAGATCTCTGGGTAAACCTGTTTAGGCTCACTATTTATTTTTGTTCTTCTTGCTCTGAAATGGAACTGGCTGGTAACCCGAAAAGTGAAAGAAGAATTGTATCATTGCATTCGGGCCGGTTAAAATCCCTCCTTCCATGCTGAAATGCTACCGTACGCCGCCGGTTGTGCTAGGCATTCATCCTGGAATTACAGTGCAGCCCGTTAAGCTTGGGGGTATTCTCCATCCTTTGCAATTTTGAAAGCCGTGGAGGCCCCACTGAGCACACAAGGCTGAGAAGTGAATGTGTATTGTTAGGGGGATGCTTTGTGCTTAGAGAATCCCCATAGAGATGAGCAAAGAGAGGGAGAATGTTAAACTTGATTCAGACCAAAAAGGATCTGTGACCCCTCCTGTTTGCCTTTACCACATCTGTCAATGCCTCTTCTCTTCCCGAGCAGCTGTCAGCTGTGCCCTAAAACTTCCCAAGGGAATGCCTGGTGCTCCAAGGCCTCCTGGGTAGTGCCTGGGGCTCTCGTACCTCACTCAGGTCCTTCCCAACCTCAGCTTAGCTGTCTGTTCCATGGTGACCTTCTGCTCCCCATTTTCATCAGCAGTGCCTTCAGACTTGTCTGCAATTTACCTTCTTTCTCCCTGTGGCTACACTTTCCAGCATCAGTTTGTGACAGGCTCACTACAGACAGGAAGCTGGTACTTTGCCTTCTATCCCTTGGCTCCCTACTATCAAGCTGGTCTCCCTGAATTCAGAGAATTTCTCTTTCCCCATTCGGTTATTGAGCATTATTGATCGCCAGCCTTGGTAAGAAGCACAGATTATCCCGCAGCCATGAGGACCACGATGGTGTGGCCAACTAGAGACTAGGATTTCAAACCATGATAGTCCTCTTCAAACCAATCTTTCTACCAATGTGTTCACAGGTGGCTACGTGCGTGCATGTACATGCATGTGTGTGGAAGTGGGAAAGGCAGAGAGAGTGGACCCTTGACCAACGTTGCATTCACATTTACTTGATCCAAAAAGTAATCCGGATAGGAAGCCAAGGCCCTTGTGTGAGGTCATGAATCCCCCACGTGTGATTCTATAAATCAGTTTTCACCACTTTGTCATACTGAGAAGCTCCTTGGGAAGCTTTAAGGCTCCCCCCGTCCTGAAATGCACAGGAAGCTGGAGAAGGAAGGGGGGAGGAGGGTCAAGGCTGGAAGCTGGGGGCATGGGTAGTCCTTACCAGAAAGTGCTTGTAGGACAGAAAGAAACATATCGGAAGCAATTGCCAGCAGATACAAAAGATGATGGTACATTGAAAAATCACCAGTGTCCAGGAATTTGTGAGAGTCAACATAGGACAGTGAGAGATTAAAAAAAAAATTTTTAGACTTGTTCGGCTGCACTTTATCACACTTGCAGATCAACAAGGGGAAAGAGGGAAAGCAACCTCTTAGATCCACTTTCCACACACTCCCTGCCCCCTTAAGACACATTTCAGCTCATAAAGGGCAGGAGATACAGTGACTATGGTTCACATCCTAACTTCAGAGATACTCTCAGGACACATCATGATTTTCCTCAGTTCAGCATGAACGTCGCATTAAAAGCAATGGACATGTCCAGGAAAAGCAAACTGAAGTATCAAGTCAGCTGGGAAATGAGAAATTGTCTCTATTTAAGTGTAAACGAAATCTACATTTTCGTTCTTCTTAAGAAAAGTCAAATGTCTGACCAGGGACAACCGTAACCTTGAGCTCTTTCTTGCACAACAGCTGTCTGCCAGGAGCTCTGATGTCACCTTGCCCCCACGTCCTTCCCTCTCCACCGCACACACTCAGGCACACACTCAGCAGTGCCTGTTCTCCTTCTGGAACACCCTGGCCTTCTTCCCTCCCCTTACATGTGCCCTGTGCCCTCCTCCTCGCAGCCCTTATGCCCACTCTCTACGTACTCTCTATCCACCTGGAATGATCTTGCCTCTCTTCCTTGCTTCACTGACTAGGTTCGCCTCCACTCACTTCTTCAAGACACCCTCCTGCTAAGTGCGTTCTCATTTGTGATTCTAACCAGAGACGCAGCCCTGGTGATGGCAGATGTCTGGACTGCCACGCTGATGTGTACAGCGTAAGCTACGTTATTTTCTTGTGCAGATCTCGCTGTGGCTGACAAAAAGTGGGGTTTGGGATGTGATGAAAGTTGTCTCAGTTCCTTTAAAGTTCAGAACATGTTCTTGTCGATAAACTAACCTAAAATTTCCTAGTTTCCTTTGAGTCTCTCTCTCCTCTCTGAAATATATATTCCCTTCCCCAACCCTTCCCAAGGACTTTTGGGTGTAAGATAAGGTTTACACATGCCCAGGCCACAAGGTACACCAAAAAAGGTGACCTGCCCCCTGCTGCCCTCAGAGGTTCTCACTGACCCCTTATCTTGCCTGCTGTCCAGGCTCAAGTGAATCTAGGCCTTCGCAGGTTGTTGGGTCTTAGGCCACAGTCCCTGCCAAGAACCACCCATCTTGTCATCACCTTCAGCCATGATGCCCCTCTACCCTCATGGCCTCTTTGTCCACCCCCAGGCCTTGCTGGTGCACTGGTCAGTGGTGCTACACCATCGAGCACTAGAGCCCATGTGGGGATGAAGCCATAGGCTGAGGAGTTCTCCAGCCAGAGGCAGGCAGGGGAGTCTACATTCTGACTTTAAGAGAAAGAAACACTGAAGCTGGCTCTTTGGGCATGACAACTGGTAACAGCATTTTCCAAAACCATGGAAATACAGATCACGGACTGTCCTGATTCCTGCTCCAGCAGTGACAACGGTCTCCTAGAGATGCTGGCAGCAACAGCAACATACTGGCTTAATTCTTGACTCTGCTTTATCTAATAGCCATGGTCTAATTAACCAGCATCCAGAGAGTACTTTTGAGTGTGGACATAACATCATGAGAGCATTTGAGGCCTGACCATTTGGGATCTAGGGCTTATTACAGGAACATGGATCTGAGAACCAAAGAAAGAAATTCTCACCATAATTCTCACCCTCATACAACCCTAAATAAAATTTACTAAACATTCTTTCAAAAAACAGTTATTTTGGCAGATACTTTCCTCTTGTAGATTCAAAGCCAAGGGCCTGCCACCGGAAAGCTCACAGTGCAATGGAGCAGAGAGAAAGCAACCCAAATGTGATAGATACATTCACAGAGTGTTCTGGAAGAACTGAATTTGGGGGATGAGAGTTGTTTACGTAGGCTCTCTAGAGTTTTAATTACTATGCATTGTGGTGCTGGATATTTTGATTCAGACAAACTTTTAATTATGACACTTTCATGAAATAAAAATAAATTTGGATTTAGGTTAACATAGACTTTATTCCAATGGATTACTGCAGGAGAGACTACTGCAGTACTGAGGAGGGACTATTCATTAGGGAGAAGGATCCCACCATGAGATCTGCAAATATCTGCAAGCTTTTCTTACACAGGGAGGAGTAAAGTGGGACAGGAAGCACCGAGTGTGGGGAAGTGAGATGTGTGGGTGGAGGTGGCAGGTGGCATGGTCTGAGAGATGATCAGAGTGTTTTACCACGAGAATCCATTCCTGGGAAGGGCCAGTTTGGGGGCAGGTCAAACCTCAAGGGTGTAAGGGGAGGAAACTAAGTTTGTCCAAGTCACCATAGCAGGTATTGTGTCCATGCCAGTCAGTGAGTACAAACAATTGAGCTAGTTAATCATCTATAGGACAAAGAATGGGAATCTGGAAGGTCCATGTCTGGCCTTGTCATAGGTAAACAAGAAGTACATCTCAGAGTCTTATCTAAGTCACAAGGCAAAGGAGGGGTCTTTGCAATAAACCATTTCTTAATTGTTGCTGTTTTCCAGAACTATGGAGCTCAGATAAAATTCAAGTACTTTCTATGTGAGTTTGAACCTCAGACTCCTCACGAAAAAACTGGGGTAAACATGGTTTCCATGTCGTGGCGAGGACCTAGGCGGAAACTTCGGTAAAAGGAATTAGCATGGTACCAGGCACATTTTCAGAGCTCAATAATAGTAATCATTATTATTCAGACTGTTTTCGCTATAATTATTACTGCCATTTTTTTATAATCTATTTTTAAATTGGATGAAAGTAATCAGAGTTTACTGCAAAACATTTAGCAAAAAATGACTATGTGATTAATCTTAACATGACCCCATTACCATCCGGAAAAGAGCCAATGGCACTAGAAGCCTTTGACCAAAAAAGGACATCATAGTGAGATCTTGTTAAACCAAACTCTAAGTCTGATTTCATTCACCTCATTCCCTGGAAGCCATGCAAAGTGCTGTTGACCATCTAAATGAGACCAGGCCTCTGGGGTGTGGAGGCCGAGGTTTCTTTGCAGGCCTAAGGAGACACCAACTCTCTGAGGGTTATTCCCCTGGGTCTTGAATACTTACTCAAAGTCCTGCCAATGCAGCCCCAGCAGCTCTATGAACATTCAGAGTCTTCTAGATCTTTCCTACACAGGGGATGGAGTTTCTTCTAACATCTTCATATTGGTTTAGAAAGGATTCCTTAAAGACTTCACACAGGAGCCTTAAATATTTCATGGGCTCATCCGCCTGTTTAATTATGTCTACATGCAAAAAAGGCTTCCTGGCTGGGCATACATTTTGCAATACTGTTATATAAATATTTAAACAGCTGGGCTCTTTGTATCCTCAAGAAAAGTACCAGTCTTTGCTTGGGAAGAGAGGCTCAAAGTGAAGAAGCTGTGGAAATGTATACACGCGTAAGTGGATCTCCATACAGAAGTAGGGCGACTAATTTTTATTTTTAAAGCTAATTGAACAACAGAAAATATTTGCCCTTTGCCTTAACTATTTGCCAAGGTAGCTTGTAAATATGCTCCAGGGGGGCTTTGGAGCAAAAGAGGCTCAAATAAGAGTCCTGGTTTTTACCATTTTCTAAGTAGACAAAACTCTGCAAGTCATTTAACCTGAATCTTATTTCCCTCATTTAAAAAATGGTGCAGTCACTGTGGAAAGCAGTATGACTGTTCCCCAAAAACTTAAAGATAGAATTACCATGTGACCCAGTAATTCTACCTCTGACTCTATACACAAAAGAACTGAAAGGACTCAAACAGATATTTATACACCCGTGTGCATAGCAGCATTATTCGCAATAAGCTAAAATGTGGAAGCAATTATCATGTCCATCAGTAGATGGATAAATAAAATGTGGTATCTACACACACACTCACATATACACATAATAGAAGATTATTTGGCCTTAAAAAGGGAGAAGATTTTTTTTTAAGATTTTTATTTATTCATGAGAGACACACAGAGAGAGACAGAGACTCAGGTGGAGGGAGAAGCAGGCCGCATGAAGGGAGCCTGATGCGGAACTGGATCCCAGGACCCTGGGGTCACGACCTGAGCTGAAGACAGATGCCCAACCACCCAGGTGCCCCAAATGGGATAAGATTCTGATATATGTCACAACGTAGATGGAACTTGAAGACATTATAAGGAAGATTTTCAAAATGGAGCAAGAGAGCCCAGCTAAGAGAGTCTCTTTTTAAAACCTGGTCAGGAGGCCCAGAGGAAGGATGGATTTATGCACATCCTCATTAGGGAAACCATGAATTTTTTTTAAACCTTTCAGCCAACTGCAAGCCCTCAGGCTGGGTTTAACTTCCTCCTCCTCATGACACCTGAATCTTCCACATTCTTCAATCTTAACAAGTTTCAATCTTGTATTTGCAATGGTAAAAACCACTGGTAATTAACCTCATTTCAATTTCTGTTTGGCAGGGAGGACCTGAATGAGAATTATACTCATAGCCTTTTGCCTATATAACTGCCCCCGATTTATCTTCCTTAGAACACAATTCAGGTTTCTGCTTGATTCTGTGTCTTCCAAACTGCCAATTCTAATTGCCCAAATAAATGCCTATTTGCTTAAATACTCAGTTCTTTCTTGATCGGCAATGGTATGCTAAGTGAAACAAGCCGGAGCCCAAAGGATTTATACCATATGATTCCACTTCTGAGGTAACCAGAGGAATCAAATTTTTATAGACAGAGGTAGAATGATGGTTGCCAAGGGCTGGGAGGGAGGGGGAGTTCCAGCTCGGGAAGATGGAAAAGTTCTGGAGGTGGATAGTACTTAGTGCCACTAAACTTCAAAATGGTTAAAATAGTAAATTTTGTGTTATGTATATTTCACCACGATAAAACAATAGGAATAATAATTATAGTTTCCTTAAGAATGCATCTTAAGTGTTAAATAAATCACATATGTTAATATGTGAAATACTCTGTGCAGTAGATGACACCTTGAAGTTACCCAAAAGATAACAACGCCTTTGTCATTCTGGATTTGGGATTACACAGGTGAGTGCTTTGGACTTCCTACGGCGCCTGTGCCTAGGATGGCCAGTTAGGGACCTGATCACAGGTGAACAGTGATGGCTTCAGCATGGATGGTTTCATGATCTCTACAGGAAGGCTTTTCATATATATTGCAGGTAAAGCAAACAATTCTAAAAAAACTATTCTTTCCCATGTGCATATACATACATTTTAATTAAACTTTTAAGATGATTCTGGATTCACATACAGTTCTCAGAAGTAATGCAGGGAGGTCTTATGCATTTTTTTTTTTTTTTTACGCAGTCTTCCCCAGTGGTAGCATCTTGCAGAACTTTACTACACTCCCATTAGTAGGGTATTGACATCAATATATGCAAGATCCAGAACACTTCCATCCCCACAAGGATCCCTTCCACTGCCCTTTAATAGCCATACCCAACTCCATCTCTCTCCCCCCCACCGTATACACACACCATTCGTAACTCCTGGCCATCACTAATCTGTTGTCCATTCTTATAATTTTGTCATTTTAAGAATGTTACATAAATGGAATCATATAGTATGTAACCTTTGGGGATTGGGTCTTTTCACTCAGCATAGTCCTTCAAGATTCAAGTAAGGTTGGCATTGATGTTTTTAACATAAAAACATAACTGATTTAAGTAATTGAGGTCCTGATAGAGACTTATTTCTCTCCTGATAGTCACACAAAGCAAACTTGATGAAGGCACTAGGGCTAGAGGCGCACAGAGCAATAAAGAAGCCAACTAGGATATTGACACACTCTGGAAAAGCCACAGTGAGGATCCATGGCCACCCCTGAAGCAGAGATGGAGAATATCACATTAGTAGATCCTAGTGAAAGGGGGAGCAGTGGAGGAGGGATGCTGGGCAGGAGCAGGGATCAGGAAAAGACACAGCTGCCGCAGACTGCACCTACAGAGACATGCCCCCAGATTCCCTGCCTAAATTTAAACTGAGCCCAGCAGGAAACCAATGGGCCAGGAAACCCAGGAAAAGCAGCCTTTAGAAGCCAGCCTCAGTTGTGCTTAGAGAAGGCAAAAAATGTCACAGATGCATTTAGGGCCAAACAACAAATAACCAGCACAACTAATAATGATAAAGTCACATCCATTCAACAAATATTTCCTGAATGTTGACTATTACAGATCTCGGTTCTTAGCATTGGGGAAGCATAGTAAATAAGAACAATTAAGTCTTTGTCTTTAATTTTACGTAGGAATAGAAAACCAGTATTTTGCTGAAATGATGCTTTTGAGTAGAGAAGAGTTGATGGAATCTAATGCACAAGAGAGGCGGGTTGGCCTTCGAGGCACAAGAAGTGCATCCCTGATACCAGCTGGGCATGCACAATCAATGAACCCAGATAACTATAGGTTTGTCGACACACAACTGGAGTATTCAGAAATTCTCTTCTGTTGGTTTCTATTTTCTCAGTAAGAAATGAAGCAAGCTGAGAGGGAGGATAATTAAGGAGGAGTCTGAGCTTGGAGGAAAGAAACTGAACAAGTCGTCTAGGACAGCTGAAGTGTAAATGGACAAGATTACAGGTATCTTTAAAAAACTCAGCCCAGGCCATCTCCCAGACCAATTAAATCACAACCATCTGGAGCTGGATTTAGGTAGAAGTGGTTTTTGAAGCTCCACAGTTGATATCAATGTGCAGATAAATTTGGTGAGCATTGGGCTGGGGATGTGAAGCACGGCTGTGGGACAGCACTGAGGTCAGAGGTCATGATATTAATGTAAGACCAACGGGCATGTGGTCAGTTCCCCCACCAGTTTCAGCATATGTGTGCACTTATGGAGTGGGTTGTAGGTTAGATTGAACTAAGGTTAGGTTAAACCAGATGAATGTAATGGAGGGAAAGAAAGGCAAGGGGGCTGAGATGTAGGGGAAGAGATGATTCATATGATGGGGGCTGGGCTCAGCTGAGTAAGGAAGGACTTAAGGGCTCAATGGGTGTACCAACTGTGAAAAGTCAGTAAGATAACAAGACTGTAGGCTCCTCTGTGGTCAAATTTTGGAAGGTCACTAGAGGAGTGAGCTGGAAAAGTGGAAGGTGGTGGCCAGATTATAGTAAATTTAGAACTGAGATTGCAAAGAGCATGCAACTTACTGGTAATACTAAATTCTAGAAAATCACCATGGGAGTGACTGATGAAAGCTAAAAGCAGTAACATCAGGGAGATCATGGTAGAGAGCTGCATGTCCAATGTGCTATAGAGGTGCTATGCGTGGATGATGTGGTCTCCAAGAAATACATCACAGATGGCATTAGAAAGAGTGACATTAAGACAGCTACAAAAATCATAAAATAATTAATTTAAATGTAAATGTATTGAAGCAAATCTGAAGGGGGAAATACACAGATTTCAGGGGCAGATCCTGGCTTCACCATTTCTCTCTATGTGATATTGTGCTGATGACTTCACCTCTCTCTTAATTCAGATGATGATAGCATCTTCTCAATAGTTTTGTTACAAGAAGTTAACTGACGCAGAACCTTTAATGTGCTTAGAACACTGCTTGGTGTTACATACTTCCCTGTGATCCTTGACTGTTCTCAATATGAAGTGTTCTCAATCTCATGGCTTACTCTAATGGAGAAGCTCTCAAACTTGACATGCATCAGGATCAACCTGAAGGCTACAAAATATACTGGGCCCCAATCCCAAAGTTTCTACATAAGGTATGGCCTGAGAATTTGCATTTCTAAAAAGTTCCCAGGCAAGGCTGATTCTGCTGGTCTGGGGCCCCATGCATTTAGAACAACAGCTGGGGATGGGGACCAGAAATTGTGTTTTATCAAATCTCCTCCCCCAGGTTATACTAGGCATGAGCAAAAGTCTGAGAACTGCTCTAATACTTAGTAAAACACACACACAACCCTTCTTGTCTGGTTCACCTTAACATAGCTCTAAGTCCTTGGGCCACAGTGGCATCGAAGCTCTCCTTTTCTTTTGCTCCAGTAACAACTGATTAATCTATTTCTGCTCAGGATCCTTCTTGCTTAGTTGCCTAAATAATTTTCCACATGACTTGGTAAAAATTGGAAAAGAATGTTTCTCACCAAATGGGTTGAAATGATTTTTGACTTTCAAAGAAAATACACCCTTACCAGCAATCCTCTTTCCAGCACTAAAAATGGTAAGATTTAATCATCAAAACCTTTACCATGATGTTTTCGCCACTGTGTAGGAGGCTTTTCATTATCAGAAATAAAACTATCTAAAATTTGGGATCCCTGGGTGGCGCAGCGGTTTGGCGCCTGCCTTTGGCCCAGGGCGCGATGCTGGAGACCCCAGATCGAATCCCACATCGGGCTCCCAGTGCATGGAGCCTGCTTCTCCCTCTGCCTGTGTCTCTGCCTCTCTCTCTCTCTCTCTGTGACTATCATAAATAAAAATTAAAAAAAAAATTTAAAAAAAAACTATCTAAAACTTGAAAATAAAAATAGTCTCACATCCTTCCAATATCATACAGGGGCAAAGGTTAATGGATTGTTTAGGAGAATATACTTAGTTCATCTCTTAAGACAAATTGAAAGTTACAGCCTTAATGAAGTCACTTGTGAACATATGTATTTTTGGTCAGTAGTGATGCAGATAATTTCTGTCAAACAGATTACCCCCCACAAATGTATAGTCTATTAGACATTAAACAGTTTATATCCAACCTAGCAGTGGTGTTTTAACATTTCTTTGTTAAACTGCCTATTAACACTCTAGCTTCTTCCTCTTCTTTTTTTTTTTTTCTTTAAGATTTTATTTATTTATTCATGAGATACCCAGAGAGAGAGGCAGAGACACAGGCAGAGGGAAAGCAGGCTCCATGACAGGGAGCCTGATGTGGGACTCGATCCCAGGTCTCCAGGATCAGGCCCTGGGCCGAAGGCAGTGCTAAACCGCTGAGCCACCCGGGCTGCCCAACACTCTGGCTTCTTAAATGCTATTTGAATCAGTCACAACATTTACTGGTTCCCTCATTAATCAATGAGTGAAAATCTTTGACATATGCTCATGTTATATTTGCCTGAGAGTCATGCTTTTGCATTCCTGAAAATTATATTTTAACACTATTCACTGAGGAACTCGTTTGGAATAATCTTACAGAGGACTGGGCTTGAAGCTTGGTGAAAATGACCACTCTGTGGCATGCATGACTAGTAATTAGCTCAAAGATATATTGTAATGAAGGATATTCAAGCATCAAGATGGGAAAGCTAAAGAACCTCTTTTTTGTTTGGTTTGGTTTTTAATCATTCCAATTTCCTCATGAGAGAGATGGCCATTCAGGTGTTTTACCTTTTTAGGGTAAAATCCTGCCAGATAGAATACATGCTACCTTGAAACTCTCTTACTAAGCTATGCTACCTGGGACTAACATCTAGTTGTGTATAGTTTCTATGTCACTTCTGGCAACATGTCGCTGTACTGTCCATGCACCACATATGTGTGGTCACATTATAACCATGTAATGATGACCGGTCAGGGCATAAACTAGAATCTCCTGCATTACAAGGCAGGGAGGAACTGAGCCCTGCAGGCCTGGCTGCATCATATTTATTCTGTCTTCTCTTAATTAAATCCAAGTGTCCCAGATGGAATGAACATTTTTAAAACAAAGATATGAAATTATTTTTCCCCACAATGGAGGATGTTCACTAAAACCTCATTTTCTGAAATGCAAATTAGCAAAGATTTCAGAAGGTGAGAAAAAGAAACCCCAAGAAAATATGAAGGAATGAAATAATACGTGGAAATGCCAAAAAAAAATACAGGACTAAGTTAGCAAAATTGATGCATAACTTCAAAATACATGCTTTAAAATTCTTAAAAATAAAAAAAATAGTTTAACAAAATAAAATCAATATTAGAAAAGTATAATGAATAAGATGATTAAATTCTAGTGGATTATTTTCACAAATTTGTAATAAAATAAAGTAGCTCACTGAAAGACCTTTTTCCTAGGAAATAGACCAACAAGTACTACAATAACAGCACAACTAACCCCCAAATTATCACAAAGTTAATACAGTAAGAGGTAGAAAGCCTAAACAAAACAAAAGAAGAAGTAGAGAAAATTTTTAAAGATTAGCCATAGCCGTGAGGATCACCAGTGTGAGAGGATTTTCCAAATTATTCTTTAAAGATTTCATAATATCATCTATGCCAAAGCATGCATCAAGAGGAAAGTTATCGAAGAGAGCTCTACAAGGTAATGAACATCTCAATCTCTAAAGCTGGTAAAGTTTTCACAAACCAGAAAAAAAAATCATGTATATCTCATGGTATATAACAGCAGCTTAAAGAAAACAGATTATATTAATTTTATAGGTATAGAAAAAAATACTTGGTCATTTTCAAACTCATGCCAATAAGTAAATAATTCTTTAAAACATAGGATTCTTCCTTTCCAAGTTATTTTTTTAAATGGAAATATCTTTATTTTCTGAATAATAACATAGAAACACTAGTTAGTATAACTGACACAGATGTGCAAGTGGAATAGATCCAGGCTTATGCGTCTTCTGGTTGGTGTCTGAATCTCTACAAGGATAGATGCCTATTCATCAGCTCCTCATGCCAACTGATTTAATTGCCAGGGAAAAGTATGCAGTTAGAGGCAGAAGCTCATAGAAGAGACTGCGGAACTAAGAAAAGCCCAGAAGAATAAGCAGATGCTGAAATGAGAAAGGTAAGCTCTTTTTTTTTTTTTTTTTTTTTTTTAATGATACTATTTTGCCACAGCGAGAAAGTGAATAACAAAGGCAACTGGTCTCTTGGTCTGTTAAGGATCCTGTAGGAAGAATAAACAAGTAGCAATTAGCAAGGCCAACTCCAAGCTACCCAAGCTCACATAAATGAACAAATACCCTGCACTCTAGGGAACACTGCAGGTAACAGCTAGAATTCTGATTGGGTTATCAAGTATGGGTCAACGAATCCTTTATCAGCTCCACTTGTATGTCCTTAAACATCATCTTAAAAATGGGATTATGGTCTTGGATAATTTTAAGTGTTTGTTGCAACAAAATTACTGATCTCCTATTAGAAACTGTTAAGCAATTTCCTTTTAAATTTTCCTATATCTAATACTCATTAAGAAGGGATTTTTTTGCAAATATATACCAGTAATTTGCACATTAATGATGATCTAAACAAACTAATTGAAGTAGATCTGAAAACAAAAGTTGTTTCCTAATTAGTGAGCTCAGGGATCTATGGAATGTTTGAGTCATAGGAAACAGTGCCACTGAGACCAATGAACAAATTCAGATTGTATCAGATGTAAGAGAATCTTGAGTATTTCCTAGCCAATTAACAAACTAATATCTGGAAGGAAGCTGGGTAGACATCTAATATCACAGCTGGTTATCAAGATCAGATCTAGCCAGTTGTCAGGTATTAGCTCACTACTCAATAATTTAGTTCAAGAGGAAACTTTAAGAATGACATTAATTTTCCAGTGGAAAGAACATTTGAATAAACTATATGTTTCATCCATAGATGCACAATTATTCACTACTGATAAACCTTCTGTATAAGAAAAATACCAAATTGCTCTGATTTTTAAGGACATTATTTGAAAGATCATTCAAGGTGCTGAGAAAATAGGTGAAAATGAGAACCTGGGTGCTATGATTGAAGAGTGTGAAAGACTAGACAAAATTGAAGCCCTTCAATCTATGAGAACAAGTCTGTATTGAGGACAGTGTAACTGATTGAAAGTGTTTTTCTACAGATGAAGAAGACAATCAGAACAACATGCCTACAAACTGAGATTTTTTTAAACTAAAGCATTAAGTCCTCCTAGGTAGAAAGAGGTCTAGGATTGGGACAGCTGGGTGGCTCAGCGGTTGAGCATCTGCCTTCTGCTCAGGGTGTGATCCCAGGTCCAGGGATCGAGTCCCTCATCAGGTTCCCTGCAAGGAGCCTGCTTCTCCCTCTGCCTGTGTGTCTCTCATGAATAAATAAAATCTTTTAAAAAATTGTTTACGATTTTATTAATCTGAAAAAAAGGAAAGGCAAATCAAGGAAGAAATAAAGAAAGGTAGCTTATAAGGCAAAAATATTAATACAGAAGTTTAAAAGTATAAAATAAAAGTATGTCTACTTTATCTCCTCTGCACTTCAAGAGTGCAATTTTATAGTAATTTGGTATGATTCATTTCATAGTATGTTCCATTTACATAGTATGTACTTATATCTTTATACACTGTAACTGATATATTTCCCATATATGATAATTTTATTTTGGTTTTTTTTTGCATACAAAAAATAGGCATACACCAGATATATTGCTGTCTAATATTAGCATATATATATACTTTAAAAGTATATCATGGACTTCTGCTGGTAGGAAACTGGAATACTTTTCCCTATTCCTCCTCTCACTAAATACAACTGAAATCCCTGAACATTATATATAAAACAATACAAAGAAGCTCTAAAAGATGAAAGAATGCAGACTGCCTAGGACTCTCAGGACCCTAAGAACAGCAAGGTGGTTTTCTCTGGTTTGTTCTGCTTCTTTGTTTGGCTTGATTTTTGGTTCTGGGGGAGGAGAGGGTTGTTGTTATTGTTTATTTTGCTTCATGTAGCCTACACTTGGAGACAGGCCCTGTAAGCCCCAACAAAAGCTTACACTGTCTAGCTAAAGGACTAGGAAAGGAACAGCATAACAAAATAAAAACCTTTTAACCAATCTCTAATTTTTTTTAACTCTAATCTCTACCACACACCCCTAAAAAAACAATAGCCCTACTTCTATTCTTGACAACAAAGGCTGAGTTGGGAGCTTAGATGTCTACTCTTGTGACACTGCAATGAAACACCTTAGACCCCCCTCTTATAGATGTTAATTTGACAGTTTAGAAAAATGGACCAATTCCTTGAAAAATATAAGCTACCACAAATCACCTCGTATTGAACAGATCATTTTAATAGCTCTATGACAATTAAGAAAATCAAATTTGTAACCCGAAATCTCCCAAAAAAGAGATCTCCAGGATCAAATGGTTTCATTGAAGAATTCTACCAAATGTTTAAAGAATAATCAACAGCAATTCTATATAATCTCTTTCACACAAAAAAGGAGAGAATACTTTCCAATTTATTTCATGAAGTTAGTATCACTCTGATATCAAAACAAGGACAGTAGAAGAAAAAGAGAAAACTCAGACCCAAACTCATGATATAGATACAAAAATCCTTAAAAAGTATTAGCAAATAGAATTCAGCAGTATACAGAAGGACCAAATGGAGTTCATTCCAAGGATACAAAGTTGGTTCAATATTTAAAATCCAACCAATCTGATCCACCACACTAGGCTAAAGAAGAAAAAAAAAATCACATGATAGTATCAATCAATGCAGAAGAAGCATCTGACAAACTTTAATACCACTATATGATAAAATCCCTCAGAAAAATAAGAATATAGGGTAATTTCCTAACTTCATAAATCATATTTTAAAAAGCTGAAGTTAAAAAAATATAAATAAATAAATAAATAATAAATAAATAAGCTGAAGTTAACACTGTTCCTAATTATGATAGACTGAATACTTGCCCCCTAATATTGAGAAAAAGGCAAGGATATCTGCTCTCACCACACTTACTCAAGTTAGTGCTTGAATTTCTAGCCAGTGCAATAAGACAAGAAAAGGAAATGAAAACATACAAGTTGGAAAGGAAGAAGTAAAACTGTTTTTATTAGTAGATGACATGACTGTCTACATAGAAGTCAACAACAACAACAAAAAACTCCTAAAAATAATAAGTGAGTTCACTAAGGTCACAGGATGCAAGATACACATGCAAAACTAATAATAGATAGAAATCCTAACATTAAATATGTGGATATTGAAATTTAAAAATTATAATACCATTTACAATCTCTAAAATATATGAAATGCTTTGATATAAATCTAAGGAAACATCTACAGGATTTGTGTGCTAAAAACTACAAAACACTGATTTAAAAAAATCACCAAATGTCTAAATAAATAGAGATACATATTGTATTAATGGTTTGGAAGACTCCACATACTACAGATGTCAATACTCCCTCAAACTGATAGACAGATTTGATACAATCCTATCAAGTTGTCAACAGAACTTTTTTTCTAGATACACACAAATTATCCTAACTTATATGGAAAGGCTCAGGACTTGAATAGCTAAAACAATTTTGAAAACACTAATAAAATGAAGGGGGCCAGTCTAAACAATTTCAAGACTTATTTTACAACTATAGTAGTAACATTATGTGGTATTCTCAGTGGTGAAGACACATAGATCATAGAAAAGAATATAGAACCCAGAAACACACCTACACACAGATGCCTGTTTTTGAAAAAGTACCAAAGCAATTTGATGGAGAAAAGATGGGCTTTCAACAAATGGTCCTGGATTGAGTGGATAAACATAGGCAAAAAATAAATGTCAACTTAAATCTCACACCTTACAAAAATTAACTCAAAATGGATCATGGATTTATATTGAAATCTAAAACTATAAAACTGTTAGGAAAAAAAGGAGAAATTCTGGTACTTGAAACCAAAACACTGAACCATAAAATAAAACCATAAAATAAAAATTTCATTTCATCATAAGTAAAAAACTTTTTATCTATAAAAGACACTATTAGGACTAAGCTAAAGAATGGAGGGAAATATTTGCAACCCATAAAATCAACAAAAGACTTGTATCTAGAATATATATAAAGAACCCTCAAAACTCCACAGTAAACAAAACAAAACCCCAAAAAAACCCAAATAATGCAATTTGAACATGGAGAAAAGATATCAAAAGACATTCCATTGAGAAAGATAAAAAAATGAGCACAAGAAAAGACCTTCGGCACCATTGATCATTAAGGAAATGAAAACAAAAACTACATTGAGATCCACTATATACACCTCTCAGAAAAGCTAAAATAAAAAATAGTGATAACACCAAATGCTGGCAAGGATGTGGTTGTAAAAGAAAATGAGTGGTACAGCCACTGTGGAAAACAGCCTGGCAATTTCTTATAAAAGTGAACATACAATGACCATTCATTCTAGTAAGTGCATTCCTGGGCATTTATCTTACAGAAATGAAAACTTGTGGTCACACAAAAATCTGTACCAGAATGTCTATAGCAGCTTTATTTTTAATAGCCCAAGATTAGAAATACCTCAGATGTTCTTCAACAGATGAATGGTTAAACTAAATGTAGTACATTCATCCATGAAATAATTACCCAGCAATAAAAAGGAATTATTGAAACATGTGATAACCTGGAGGAATCACCAGAAAATTATGCTGAATGGGGGGAAAAAAAGACAACTCCAAAAGATTACATATTTTATGACAGGATATATACATATGAATTGAATGGATATGTATATCTATACACACACACACATATCAATTTGAAATCACAAAAATATAGAAATGGGGAATGGTTTAGTGGTTGCCATGGGTTAAGGATGGGATGGGAATGAGAGGGGAAGTAGGTGGTCATAAAAGTGCAACATGAGTGGTACCTGTGATGATGGAAATGCTCTGAATATTGACTGGATCCATTTCAATATCCTGGTTGCGATATTGGACTCTAGTTTTGCAGGGTGTAATCTTTGCTAGAAATTAGGTAAAGGATATAAATGATCTGTCTATATTATCCTATAACTGTACATAATTCTAATTTTTTTAAGTTTAATTTAAAAACCCTCAATTGGTAGAAAGCTATAATCAAGAAGTAAATTGTAATACTAAGCTTTCCCTACCTTTCTAGGACCCAGTGATGGGTCATGTAAGAACTACAACGGTATGTTGTATCACAAGTTTTCCTAATGTCTTTTTTGCCTTTTGTATTCATTTCGTACACACACACACACACACACACACACACACATTTTTTTTTTTCTTTCCACTTCTCCTTATAGCCCAGTGCTGACTTGAAGAATGTGAACGCTCTCTTGATTCATGGACACCAATATTTCCTGTCAGCTGGCTCCACAAATCTTTCTCTATATTTCTCTATCTCTTTTGATCTCCAAACTCTCAGAAATCCTGAAAGAAGTATTATATTTTCTAAGAATTGCTTCCTAAGAGCATTCCTCAGTTTTTTTTAATTATCTGATTAACATTTACTACTTTAATGAAAACACCAAAAAATTATTTTCTATTATTTATTTTCTTGATGTAATTGGGCTTAATTGTTAAAAATTTGGAGTGAGTACTAGTACCCAAACCCTCATTATCTCCTCTTCAAAAATCTTGGAGATGATACCCACAAGCAATAATAGCCAAGGAGAAACAAAGCACTACTTTGTTCAGCATTGAAAAAGTACTTCGTACATTAATGCAATCCTCTGTTATAAATGCTATTTGGTAAAATATGGTAGAGGCCAAAGTCCTCAGTCATGCTTCTTATTTCTTCCCAGCTAGACCTTCAGGAAGAACGTGACCTTACAAATCCATTTACCAGATATGGATAAGCCATAACTGAGTAGCTAGGATGACGGTGCAAACTCGAAGAGGTAATGAAATGAGCTTAATATAGAAACATCAAAATGTCATCCAAAGGGGTCACTGACTTGTTCTCTTAGCTATTTATTTTTTTCAATGCTAGATTATCTTTTATCCTTATTATGTAAAAGTAACTAAATGAACAATCTAAGACTATTAATATATTTTCCCCCAAGAATTAGAGGTAATGCCTATGAACACTTTATCTGGCTTATCATTCAGTTTACAGTTAGCAATAATTAAGCATTTTGAAAATTCAAATGGATACCACTACAGATGGTAGGATTATAATTTTGAAAAAAACTTTATGTTAAAATTTAGCATAAAACTTTTAGAGAACATTTTCAGTATCACGTAAGACAAATATGTCCACTTTGACCACTACCCCTCAACACTATACAGAAAAGGAAGGAAATATATCAGAATTAGAGGGAAATAGTTTTCAATGCTTTCAAATATTATTCTATTTAATTCTTGAATAACTAAAATAATCACTATGGTCCAAAATTCAGGTGTAAAACACTACATAGTGAAACACATCTCTCCTATTCCTATCTCTGTTCTCAGTTTCTTTCCCTGGAGGAATTTATATTAATAGGTTCTTTTGTATCTTTCCAGATATAATTTACATACACATATTCAGGAAAGAAGATTATTTAATGATGAACTATAAAGTTCATCATCTGAGCAACAATAAGTTTTCTCTCTGTAGCCAATTTCAATTCATTGAGAGCTGTGCTTAGAATTACTCTAAGGAGGATATTCAAGTAATACCAGGTCTCAGTTGGGAGAAGCAATTTATCTGATTAACAATGTCTGCTATGGGCAAGATATCCAATGTGTGGCAACCTGCAGTAAATTCTGTATTCCTGAACTGTCATTCTTTAGTTGCCATGGGGAACTAAACAAAAATACAACTCTAAGAGACCAACTCACATCATAAAATAGTTAAGAAAAACTTAAAACCATAATATAATCTATGATAAATCCAGATAAACCTCCATACCTAAGTAACTTCTTCCTCCTGTTACACAAGCAAGGAAAGGGAGAAAGATTGGAAATGACTGTTGGTAGAAATGCCTCATAACTATGGAAAGAGAGGAATGAGGAGAGAGTATGGAGTATTCTCCTGCTCTGGTTTTCTTAGTATTTATAGTTAATAATGGATAAAGCAGTGCTCTTCCCTAGTTTTAGGACTTCTCCCTTTGTGAAGCTGCTCCCCCAATATTTATCAGTGCCCCTTGGATCTTCTTGACCCAGTAAAATATGCAGTCTGGCTATTGTCCACAAAGATCTCTAAAGTAAATTGGAACCAAAAATTAATTAAATTTACTTTGAGGTCACATGTGCTCTGAAACTCCAAGGGACCTCAAACAGCCAAGACTTACTATGGATTTATCCAAGTAATCAAAAGAGTGCTAAACTGGCATAAAAGCAAACATATAGACTGAGGGAATAGAACAGAGATCCCAGAAATAAATCCTCACATATATAGTGCCATGACCATTCAATGGGAAAAGACAGTCCTTTTTATGGTGCTAGGAAAACTGGATATCCACATGCAAAAGAATGAAGTTGGGCCCTTACCTTTATCCCGTACAAAAATTAACTCAAAATGGATCAAAGGTCTTTAATCCCTTTTGAATTTAGTTTTGCATATGGTATAAGAAAGTTCTTTACTTTCTTTACTTTAAAAGTTCATTCTTTTACATGTTGCTCTCCAGACCTAAATGTAAGGCAGGAAACTATTAGAATCCTAGAGGAAAACAGAGACAGTAACTTCCTTGATGTCAGCAGTAGCAAATTCTTACTAGCTATATCTCCTAAAGCAAGGGAAACAAAAGTAAAGATAAACTTTGGGGCTTCATCAAAATAAAAAGTTTCTGCACATCAAAGGAGACAGTCAATAAAACTAAAAGGCAATCTGTGGAATGGGAGAAGATTTTTGCAAATGACATATCTGATAAAGGGTTGGCATCCAAGATCTATAATAAAGAACTTATCAAACTCAACACCCCAAAAATAAATAACGCAGTTAAGAAATGGGCAGAAGACATGAATAGACATTTTTTCCAAAGGAGACATACAGATGGCCAACAGACATAAAAATATGCATAACATCACTCATGATCAGGAAATACAAATCAAAACTACAAATTATGTATCTGATAAGGGATTAATATCCAGATATATAAAGGACTCCGATAATTCAACAAAAAAACCTAAACAACCCAATTAAAAAATAAGCAAAAGACTTGAATAGACAGGTCTCTAAAGAAGACATACAAATGGCCAACAAGCACATGAAAAGATGCTTCATCATCACTAATCATTAGAAAATGAACATTAAACCCATAATTATGATGGCTATTATTTTTAAAATTTGGCAAGGATATAAAGAAATTGGAATGCTTCTGCATTGCTAATGAAACTTAAAATGGTTCAGCTGCTATGGATAATGATAAGGTGATTCTTCAAAAAATTAAACATAAAAAAATTAACCATGTGATACAGTGATCCACTTCTAGATATATACCCAAAAGACTGGAGAGAAGGGTCTTGAACAGATATTTGCACACACATATTCATTGAATCATTATTCACAATAGCCAAAAGAAGGTGGCAATTCAAATATCTACAAATGTATGATTCATACATTTATATGTATGATTCATAAACAAACTGTGACCTACCCCTTCAATGAAATATTATTATTCAGCCTTAAGAAGGGAGGAAAGACAAGCAATATTAAAAATAAGCAAACTCAGAACTGGCTACATATCTTCAGATGTAGAGCCCCCTGTTCAAAAGTTACTAAAAAAATTTCAAGATGGTGATAACACAGCATAAAACCAACCATGAAACTGACCTTGAGTGAAGTGATACATAGTGGTGGAGTATGTGTAGGTAAATGTAAAAAAGTATGAGAAAATGATGTAGAGGAACAGCTTTGAGATTTTTCAGGAAAGGTAAAGAGGAAAGGCCTGAGAAAATGACTTTTAACTGAAGATTTGAAGCTTGGAGGGATAGTGACATGGAGTGCTATTCCTAATAGTGCAAAACCCTAAAATAGAAGCATATCTACACCCAGTCTACTGAAGAAGCAGTGGCTGGAGTAGAGAAGGGAGAGAAAGAATATGAAATATGAAACCAGAGATTTATAGACATGGGGAGAAGGATATAAGGCAAATATCATGCAAGCCCTCACAGGTCATACTAAATATGGGTGACATTGCACAAAATCCCACATACCCAAGAGTTTTATACCTGTGCTTACCACAGTAAAAACTCAAATATTTTTCATAATTATCTATTAATATATATTTTCCCTTGAGCTTGAAAGAAGAGGAAGTACATAGGAGACGTATATTGAGCTCCTTATAGAAATCTACAATTAAATAATGAGGTGAATTCATCAAGGTCTCTCCAAATACTATCATTTGCATTTTACAGTGCATCTACCTTATGGGGTGCCTCAGAACCCACAGGTCCTCCTGACTCCCAAGACCATGGTTTGACTCATTCCCTTTTCCCAACCTCTACCCAGTACAATCATTTAGGCCCCACTACACCTAATGACAAATATAGTGGTTCCTCTGGTTCTAAACTCATAATATCTGAATAAGTATTTTCTAAAATGATGTTTCCTTGGAAATTCATCCTTAAAATAAATCTTTTAGCACAATATTGAGATCTATTTGTAGCATTTTCTCAGCAGATAGAACCTTGTAACTTCTGATCACATGTTAAATTGCTATATTAACCATTTTATATACACAGTCAGAAATACTTATTGAATAAATGATTCTACCAATTGCAAGCTGTTACGCCGAGATTTATGGAGAAAATGGTGGGAAAGACATCATTCTTCTATGGAAGGAGCTTCCCCTGTGATAGAATAGAGCAGACAGGCACTCAGGTTGCTGGAAGATAGGAGGCAAGGACAAAGTAGAGATGGATCAAGTGTTAGGCAAACCCAGAGAAGCCAGAGATCACTTCTGACAGCAGAGTAAGGTGAGGCTTCCTGAATATGCGGCAAACATAGGTACATTTTCTACCACTTATTCAACTGGTGATGGGGAGGGGGTGCTGGGAGAGAAACAAGTATAAGAAGAGCTAGTGAAAGGATAGAAAACATGAGGAGAAATAACTGAGGAGGAGAAGAAAAGTAGACTGCAGAAACCTCGGAGAAGAATTATAACTGAGAAGATATATACAAAGAAGAAAAAGGGAGAAGAGAGAAGAATAGGAAAAGGGGAAAGAATGTGAAAAGGCTGCGGGAAGTGAGATGTAGACAGAAAACCCTCAAAGTGAAGAAATGTCCTGTAAAATGTTTGAACCCCCTACAGTGCATCAAAAGGCATTAGGCTGTGGGTCTCTATCCAAGAGTTCCCCTGAATTCACAGCTTTGGGCCTGATACCTTAATCTCCAGGTAGTTCTAGATCCACTCAGATGAGCAGCCCTTTACATTTTGTTTCTCATCAACACAGCAGCAGCAAACCCTCTCACTCACATTGCTTAGAAAACTCTCAGGGTCAAATCTCAAAATCCCCTCCCGAGAGGCACCTGGGTTTTTGTTTGATGGCTGTTCCTTGTTTGTTCGAAAGCCACAGAGCTTCTGCACAAAGGCCCTGGCAAACATAGCTAGGAATCAAGAACACTTTCACGTGCCCTGAAGCTACCCAGCGGGTCTAGAACTAAAAGTGAAACTTTCCCAGCTACTTTTTCATATACAAATAGTGTTAAATTTGAAACCGGCAGCTGTGCACTTTAACCACTTTCTCTTGCGTGATTTATTCCAATTGCACTTCTTAAATAAAACTTTCATTTTAGATATGGAAATAGATTTCCTTCCTGAACAACTTGTTCTTCTAGAAATAAGTGTTGAGTCAGATATGTGACAATGATTCTCCCCAAAGAAATATGCACCATAAACAGCATCTTCCTATTTGTAGTTGACTCGTGTTCCTCTGTGATGGGAAAGCTTCTTCATCCACATTTTGGGGATGAAAAGGAAGTGTCTCGTGCAAACAGCATAAAAGAGATTTCTGAGGAATGAGAATTACCTACAGAGCAATTTAAAATATCTTTCAGAAGCAGGAAAATGCAATTTAAGATATCGGTAGGTACTCAAACAGGTAGTTCAAAGCCCCACTTCTCACAGACATAGGAGGAAACATCTATTTTATAGTCATTAGTATGGAAAAGAGCAATTTTCACATCAGAATTTTCCCTGCTTTATGTTTCCTAGAACAATCTTTGCTTTTATTATTTCATAATAACTGAAAGCTGCTCTAAGTGAACATTTTGCCTACAGCTCACATTATGGTAAACATTCTATGTAAATTATTTCATTTTATCCTTACAACCACCTTAAGAGAAAGGCACACTAATGCCCATTAAACAGACCAGGAAACTGAGAAGAGACTTACACAAGGCTCCCAGGTCATACGCAAGTGACAGTCAAGACTTGGATAGGCATCAAGCCTAGATTACTCCAAACATTAGGCACTTCACCATTAACCTGTGTGGCCTCCAATTAAAGCTTCCTTATCAGATGTGATCGGCATGCTAGAGTCCCAGCTGGTGGGCTAGGTAGGGTAGGAAGCTGGGTTCCTGGGGGGTCACCATGGGCAGAGCTTGTTTGGTGAAGCAAGAACAAGGTGAAGAGAAAAAGTTCAAACAACGCCCTTGAGAGGAAGGCAGAGATGCCAGTTGTGTGGAACAGATGGGGAATAAATGTACTATGACCCAAAGCCAAGTTTCAAAACTATATATGAACTTGACATAAATAGATACAGGTCAGAAATAAGTGAGGATTTTCTGGGAGATCTGGTTTAAGGCCATGTAGGTTGTCCATGGGTTTGTGACAAATGGGTGAATTAGGCTAGCTTAAAGAATATTGTCCTTTATCAGACAGTAATTAAGTCAAGATAGCGACGGGTCTAAAAGTAGCAGATAAGCAGGAAGTTCTACAAACTGTAGTGCTATTTTCATAATTACCATCATTAATTATAAGAAGCGATACATGGAGTCAGAAATATGCCACATACATAAGAGGTGATTTTGGAAACTAATATTAGATCTATCTCAAGCGCTGATGTATCTATAGTATCTTTTCTATTGCCTTCCAGATTTTCAAGTTGTACAAGTATTATTATATATTTTAAATATTTTTTTAGAAAATACGACATCCTAATATTAAAAAGAAAAATATAAAACCTTAAAAATAATAAGATTATCTTGATATTCATTAATCACCATTAACATTTGGTACATATTACTGCAGTTACCTCTCATATTTATGCATAAATAGAAAAGAAGACAGAAAGAGAGGGGAGGGAGGGAGAAGGGAAGGAGACAAGGAGAAATAAAGAAAAATAAGAAATGTAGAAAAAGGGGTGCCTGGGTAGCACAATGGCTGAGCTTCTGCCTTTGGCTCAGGGCGTGATCCCAGGGGCCTGGGATTGAGTCCCCTAATGGGCTCTCTGCAGGGAGCCTGCTTCTCCCTCTGCCTATATCTCTGTCTCTGTGTGTCTCTCATAAATAAATAGAATCTCTTAAAAACATAGAAAAGGTAGGAAGAAGAGGAAAAGAAAATGAAAAAATAAATCTATAAACATATAATTCTATTCATACTACATAACTATTTCAATTTTTATCTCAAGCTATAAACTAGTGTTAATTTTTCTGTATAAAAATCTTCTGGGGATTGATGTGCCTTTTTGCCTGGCAGATAGCAATGTTCTTCACTTCAGAAGAAATTTTCTTCAAGTTTATATATTTTATTACATTTTATATTGTATTTGGCCTTTTCCAAGGATGTCAATTACGTATGTGTCACATCTCTCATCTGTATCTACGATCATTTCAATAATAAATGCCTTTTAAGTTTTATTCTATTTCATGTTTCTGTTCATATGGCTTTCATCTCTCCAAAAGATTTTGTTTTTCTCCCATTTTTATCTGCTTTTTGACCCCTACATCTCAGCACATTTCACAGCTCATTTTTCTACTCTTCTTGACCCTTTTATTTTCTTTTCTGAGGTCCTTTGTAAAAGCAAACCTGGAGGGAAGATATTTAAACAACCCAATTTCAGATATACAAAAATGTAACTTCCTTTATTTTGTGTAGGTTATCTCATAGTGGCTCAAACCTCTCAGTCTCCCTAGAATAGACAACATATTCTATATACACACTCATATATTTTCTTGATTTATTGATTTTAAACACAATTGACTGATTTTCTGTTAAGGTTATTGGTTGTTTAGATCTCTTACAAATTCACCATGGAATTAAAAGAAAAATTCACAAAACATTAGCAAATATATAAAGAACTGAATCAAGAAACTCCTCAACCAAACCCAGGCTCCTGTGAGCTCTCTTCTCATTTAGGCAGCGTCCCTGGGATGCCAGTTACCTTAAGATCTTGCCTAGGAAAGCTCAAAGCTGCCAGAAGAATTTTCTGACAGCTCCAGCCAATACCTAAAGACAGAGTTCCTGTCTCTAGACTCTGTGGGAAGGTAGAAACCTAAAGTCAATATATACCAGTTAGCAAATCCAGATGACCTAATTACACTGACCAACCTCCCAACCTGCTTTCTGTAATTTTCTATTTCCTTGACTTTGCTGAAATCCCTAATCATTCCTCCTCCTTCATTCTCCAACTAACATGCCTAGTCACCCCTTCACAGATTGAAATTGAGTTGTATTTGCATTCCTCAGTCTCTTCTCTACTACAGTAGTTACTGCCTAAAATCTACCTACTTCCTGTAACAAGTGTCTGGTTTTGTTTCTCTTTGACAGATGGAAGACATACCATGTACATGAGTTAAAAGGCAGTATTATCCTAATATCAATTCTGTCCAGATTATTCCATAAATTCAATATAATCCCAATTAAAATATGCAGTGTACATGTAACTTAATCAAATTCTAATATGGAAAATAAAAAGTTCAATAATAGCCACTATAATTTATTGGAATATAACAGGAATTACCCTATAAAATATCAATTTTACTATAAAGCTATTTTGATTAAGACAACATATTCCTGACACAGGGACATATGGTGAAATCAATGGAGTAGATGGGAATACAAACTCATGCATCTATAAGTAAGCTTAATACATGAATGGGATAAATCAACAGGAGAGGATGGACTATTTAATATATTACTCTGAGACAGTTTGTTATCAACGTGGGAAAACTTAGATTTTTTAAGTTTATCCAATTAATAAAGATAGAATCTTGTCATTTATATAAAGTCTTAAAACACCATACTTACACACTTTCTTATTTGCTATTCATATATAAATAATCAAAATGTAGAAATGCATGGGAATAAGGAACAAGTAAGGGTAGGAGTTACTTCTAGGAAGAGCAGGTAAAAGGTGGCGAGAGATGGGAAACACAGAGCTCTGTGCCTGTAATGGTTTATTTCTAAAAAAATAATTTGAGGCAAATTTGACAAGTATTACCATCTCTAAACGGCTGTTTGTTTTATTATTCCCTATAATGCCACACATGTTGGAATTATTCTAAGTAAATTGGAGAAAAGAATTGACAAATTCGTTGAGCTCTTACTCTGTACCAAGCATGATCCCTAAAGCCTTCATTTACTATTTCATATATTCCTCACAAAAACTCTACTAAGTGGTCATCAGTTAGGTCCATTTTATTTACAAAGAAACTGAATTTCAAAAAGATTAAAATATCCAGAAATGTCTGGTTCCACACACTGTAAACACTAAAGGATAAATTTTGAAAATGTGTCTCTGAATCAAAGTAGGATAAATTCAAAGCTCTTATTCAAGTTTAGTTTGTCTCCGTAAGTGACCTTAATATTAATTAATATAATGTGAAAATACACAGTGTTTCCAATTTTCCAAGGTGCCTTCATATAAGTTTTCAACACAATCATAAAGACTATTGCTAATATTATTAAAAATTTTACCATGCATTTGCCAAATGATATGGATGGTAAAATGACAAAAGAGAACGGGAATGATTTGTGAAATATTTTCTGAAGTTATTTGCCATTTTGTCCTTCAGTGTAAGTAAGAGAAAAATTGCCGAGGTGTAAGTTTGGCTGTGATGCTTGCTGTTTCAATTCCTCAATTTCTGGCTAGCCTGTCCAGACATTTAAGTCCAGAACAAGGGCTTCAGATTGAGAAAAGAAAAGGGATTGGAATAACTTCTTTCCTCTGATTTCCTAGGTGAAATCAGCCAGTAAGGATCACTACAGATAATAGGAAAATCCATTACATTTTTAAGCAATCTTTTTCTGCTCTTATTTCACAATTTCTCTAAAGATATATACTTTAACATGAAATTGCTGTTGTGTCACAAGGAATACAAATATGTAATATTAGATATTCTCAAAATCCTTCCTAGAATGGTCATACTTACTGATTCTGCAATAACAGTATATGGATTTTCCTATTTCACCCAAATCTAAGTAACACAGGAATTTATCAAGGTTTTTAATTTCTGTGAATCTATGAATCTGATTAGCATGAAATGCTCTTGTTGTTTTAATTTGTACCTCCTGATTCCTAAAAAATTAGAAAGGGATCTTTTCCGACTATTTTGATTTCTTCTGTGAATTGCCTCCTCATATCCCTTTAACTGCTTTTAAAATTGGATTATTTATACTTTTTATACTGATTTCTAGGAGTCCGTTACATACTCCGGATACCAATCTTTTGCCAGTTATATATATTGAAATTAATAACATACTTGACATTTTGTTTACCTAGAAGCTCTGGCACATTATCTTGTTTTTAAAAAGCTGGAAAATACAAGCACTGAGGGGGATATGATTGATGGGTACATTCATTCCTGGTGCTTCACTGGCTTAATTAAAAATTAAAATTCCCAGTTATCTAAACCTGTCCCTGACAAACTTAAATGACCAATGTTGGAGCCCTCAGAAATGTCTATTTTTTGTGGCTTCTAAACCACTGAATACTGCCTTTTGCCCGACACACTATACCTTCTTCTCAAATCTTTTAACTTTTGAAAATGTGTTTCACTACTGAAGTCACTTTCTCCTTCTGTGTTTTCCCATCTAAAACATAAGGATTTTAATATTGCTCTACATAGTGGTAAGGAGGAGTAAATGAGATATGATTGTGATTGACAGACTACTAAAAAAAATCTTCAAATTTTACATATTTGAATAATTTTGTCCTTTCCCCAAAGAAAGGTAAAAAAAAGACCTTACTAAGGCCATAAACATATGGGGCCATGAGCTTACAAAAATAAGCAAGCACTGATGCTATCATGATTACTGGGACATGTTAAAGATCCAGATCTCCTGGTCTTCTGTGAACAGGACACAAAGGAGCAAAGCCTTGAACTCGCCTCAGGCATAAAGTCTGATCAGATATACTACCACATATCTAGGACCCAACATGAATGTGCATTCTTTTAAAACATATATGGAACACTCACTAAAATAGACCATATTGGGGGCATAAAACACCTTAAAAATACAAAAGAATCAAAATCACATAATATTCTCTGACCATAATATATTCAAACTAGAATAATAGTTTGATTCTAATATTGATTCCATCAATAATGGAAAGATAACAGAAAAACCTCCAAACATTTACAAGCTAAACAACATACTTCTATATAGTACAGATCAAAGAGGATGTCTCAAGGGAAATAAATATATTTAACTTAATCAAAATGTAACATATCAAATAGGTAGGATGAAACTAAAGCCATGCTTAGAAGGAAATTTAAGTCAAGAAGTGTTTATATTAGAGAAGTCTCAAAGTAATAATCTAAGTTGCTACCTGAAAAAAACAGGAAAAGGAATTATATAAATTCCAAACTGGTAGAAGGAAGAAAATAATGAAAAGTAGAAATTAATGAAATGGAAAACATAAAGAGAACAGAAAAAAGTCAAATTTAAAAAATTGATCAATCTCTAGCAAGACTGATAAAGTTAAAAGAGAAAACATAAATTACTAACATCAGAAATGAATCAGACTATCATTATAGAAGGCACATACATTAAAAGGAAATAAAGGTACATCATGAACTAACCCTCCACACGTAAATTTGACTGTTTAGATGAAATGAATTCATTAAAAACAACAAAATACCAAAACTCATCCAAGATGGTATAGATAATATAATTAATCCTACAAGTATAAAATAAATGGGATTCATAGTTGAAAACTTCTCAAAACATCAATCTTTAGGACAATATAGTCTTAATGGAGAATTCCATGAAATATATAAAGAATACATTCTATACAATTTTGTCCGGAAAAATAGGAGAACACAACCCACTCATTTTATGATGCCAGCAGCACCAACTTAAAACCAAAATCAAAGTCAGTATTTTTAAAAAAGCCAATACTCTTCATGAACAACAGTTCCCAACAAAATATTATATTAGCAAGTTAAATCCAAAATATGTAAAAAGACCATGTACCACAACCAAGTGGGGTCTTTTCCCAGCAATGCAAAACTGGTTCAATATTGTTAAAACTGATCAATGTAATTCATCACATTAACTTTCTAAGAAGAAAAAATAAATCACGTGATTATATTAGCTGATACTGAAGAGGTATTTGACCAAAAAAAACAATAAAATCACTGTTGAAAATTTTCAGAAAATTTTATATACAAGAGAAATTCCTCTGAGAATGAGCATCTATAAAACATGCACAGTTAACATCAAACTTAATGTTGAAAGACAGAATTCTTGCCACCTAAGACTGGGAATAAGGCAAAGATGTTCACTGTCATCACTCGTTTTTTACATAGTACTGGAAGTCTCAGCTAGTGTAATAAAGCAAGAAAATGAAATACAAAGGAATACAAATACAAAGGAAATATTCATTAGAAAGAAAAAATACCCACAAAACTGTCCTACTTAAAGATAGTATAATTTTCTATGTAGAAAATCATAAGAAATTTACACAAAACTTCCTAAAATTAGTAAGTGATTTGATAAGGTCACAAGATACAAGGTTAATAGATAAAAATCAAACATTTCTATACCTTAGCAATGTATAACTGGAAGGAAAAATTAAAACGTTATGCCATTTATGATCACCACAAATTAAAAAACACAAGTATATGTTTAAAAATGAAAAGGGGCTACACTGTAAGAAAGTAAATCTATAAACCAATATCTATCATAAATATAGATATAAAAATCTTCAACAAGATATTAGGAAATCAAATACAACAATGTATAAAAATATTATTAATGTTTAAAATAAATATTAAAAAAAATAAAATAAAATAAAAAATAAAATAAAAAATAAAAAATAAATAAATAAAAATAAATAAAATAAATATTAGTATTAATTCATATTAATAAATTAAAATTTACTAATAAAAATTACACCATAAACAAATTAAATTTATACCAGTTATATATGGTTGGTTTAACATTCCAAAATCAGTTAATGTATTCCAATGCCTCAACAAGCTCCAGAAGGGAAAAGTCACACATATGATTATAACAACTGATGCAGAAAAGGTATTTGACAATATCCATTTTTCCAGCAGACTAGTCTTGGGATGGTCCTTACCCTGCCAACCATTTTTCCAGCAGACTAGTCTTGGGATGGTCCTTACCCTGCCAAGCTCACAGAGCTATTGAAAAATCAATAGATTTATATTTTTATCACATGTCTATATGGTAACAGATGCTGTTATCACATAAACATATAACTGTATGTTTATATTGTATAAACCTTACAGTTTTTTATGGAGTATTTCCTGGTGCCATTTTCCTCAAATGCTTTTATTCCTGGGAATATTTGAAATACAAAACAAATAATCTTGTCAGATGTAAAGGTAATGATGTATGTTTTAGAAAAAGGCCTCTAACATTCCTTTACATCGTCGTAAATACTGAGTATTTCAGTGTGAACTTAGAATAGGAAATAGATTCTCCTGACTCACAAATCCTGATGCCAGTCTTTTTCAGAATAGGTAAATGAGATCTAGAAATATGCTCCACTGTTGGCTTCACCTGGGACTTGACTGTGCATGCTCAATAGCATATAAAAGCAACTCGAAACTCCATTTCAACTCTACTTCAGAGGTAAAACTGAAACCAAAATACTCTTAGGGCAACTGCAAAGACTGAATGTGTAAAGAGCCTAGAATAGTGTTTCAGTAGGTGCTCCAGAAGCATAAATTCTATTCACCATCCTTTCCACCAGCAGAGACACTACTACTCAGATGGCTTATGATAGAACTGCCTCATTTCCAAGACTCAAGTAGTAAATTTAATCTTACACTTGTCTTTACCCAAGACTCAGATACAAGAGAATCCCAGAAGGTGTCTCAAGTGATACCAAGAGAAAACCTCTTTACTTCCAATCACTGGTTCTCAGATCATGTTTCTCTTCTATCAACTGTTTCTCCCAATCCAAGGATCCCTCCCTATGTCATGTATCTGTGAAAGCTACCATGATTTGATTGCGGTCTCTTGTCTTAATTGGTATAAGGAGTATATCCTAGTGTTTCAAACGTGATTGTGCTAAAGAAATGGTAGAGCATTTTCCATATATAACATACGACCATTAGTGATTAATGTTAGCAGACCCTTTTCCTCCATGGTGAGTGGTACCCCTTGGAGTGGCTGCTGGTATCATTCTCATGCTATGAACAGGGCACTCAGTACAAGGGAAGGCCTCAGGTGAGTCTTTACCACCTGGCCTTACCCCCTGTACAAGATGGTAACTAGTGACTCTCTTACAGAAGCCCGAAAACTGACAGACACAGACACCATGTCGTGTGTGGTAAGTCTCAGTCATGGTAATACCCGGAAAGAAGGTTTATGAACTTCTGCTACTGCAGTTCTTAGAGCTCTCCTGATTCTTCCCTTGTGATTCAATATCCAGCTGTGATTACACCTGACACGCCACAACACTTCCTATAACATCGCTTACTTTCCTTAAGCTAAGCAGAGTTGCTCTCTGTTGATTACAACCCAAAAAATGACCACACAAAACACATCTAATTGTTTTGCTTGGGAGAAAAAAAGTAGTCAAGAATTCACTAGAGTATTAAGTGAAGATAAAGACAAGTTTCATCCACTTTACAATTTTGGAAGGTCTGGCAATACTTCAGCCACTGATGTAATCATGGAAGTTTACAATGGAAAAACAGAATTTGGAGATTTTTAATCTAATGGTTCTTCAGTTGGCTATGAATCTCTGTCCTTTGATTCACCTTCTCCATGTTTCTCATTATTATATCTTTTTTTGTTTTCCAATAAAGAAAGTGAGAAATAAATAATATTCCTAGCAAAGTGAATATATTCATTTGCTAATTGGGAAGTAATTGTTGAAGATCTGTTATTATACAGTAATTTGAGTTTATAAATCAATTTCAAATATATTACTTTCAATCCACATGGACTATTTAGGAGACAGATATTGGTAAAATGGGGATAGTAATAATTCTTTTCTCATTAAATTTATCATTTCATAATTAACTATTATAAGTAAATTCTAACAATTTAAACTTTTAGAAATAACCTGGAGGCTCCTATTAATTAGGAATGTCAAAGAATAGGATAGGTATGTAACTCTTCTTCCATCTCCTCAACTCTCTTCCTATTGAAATCATCCCAGGAATAAGAAAAGGCTGAAGCAAAAATAGGTACACCTATATTACTATGAGGAAAAAAAGCCAATCTGAAAGCTGACATACTACATTATTTTGACTATGTGACATTCTAGAAAAGGCAAAACTATAGAAACAGTAAAAACATCAGTGGTTGACAGAACTTAGTGGGATGGGAGGGATAAATATGTAGAGCAAAGATGATTTTTAGGGCAGTGAAACTACCGTACTTAAGGGTGCACACATGCCATTGTAAATATGTCCAAACCCAAGGAACATTCAACACCAAAAGTGAACCCTAACATAAACTATGGATTTTGGCATATAAGGATGTGTCAATGTTGGTTCATCAACTGTAACAAATGTACCACTCTAGTTGATAGTGGGAAGACTACACATGACTGGAGGCAGGGGAAATATGGGAAATCTCTGTACCTCTCCCTTGATTTTATGGGAAACTAAAATTACTTTAAAAAATAAATTCTATTTTAAAAAAAGAAATAGATAAAACTGAAAACCAGAAACTTCTGAGACGTTTTGTTCCCTGTGACATGAGTATTACTGGACTAAAGATGAAATTAAAAAAAAAAAAAAAAACTTTGGGGGGATCCCTGGAGGGCTCAGCGGTTTAGGGCCTGACTTTGGCCCAGGGTGTGGTCCTGGAGTACTGGGATCGAGTCCCACATTAGACTCCCTGCATGGAGCCTGCTTCTCCCTCTGCCTGTGGCTCTGCCTCTCTCTGTGTCTCTCATGAATAAATAAAATAAAAACCTTAAAAAAAAACTTTTTAAAGACAATTATGAATCTCCTTCCCAGTAAATTAGCCCATCCTTATGGGAAGAAAATTGAGGAGATCCCATGGAAGTGCATCTGAAAACCACCTCAATTTAGACAGTCAGGCACTAAAAAGCAGGAGAGCTGGAGAAGTCCTCTCAGAATCAATCCCATCTCTATAGATGCCCCAGGGTTCACACATCCATATACCCAGCAGAAAACTCTCAGCATCACCTGGAGTTAGGCCAAGGTTACTAAACTTTTATTAGGAAAAAAAATGATTTCAATTTAAAAAAACAAGGATCGCTGGACTGAATAATACACGAGCATCAATGGTTTTGACTTTCTTCACCTATACATTGACAGTAAGTGGTCATTGCCATGGTTGGAAAACACAGAAACCACCTCTCTCCTCCTACTCCCAGACGGCCCCTGAAATCCCACAGCAACTTCAGCCAAAAGCCCTGAGAGTGGATGGAACTGGGATGTATTATGCTAAGCAAAATAAATCAGCCAGAGAAAGACAAATATCACATGATTCCACTGATATGTGGAATTTAAGAAACAAATCAGATGAACATATGAGAAGAGGGGGAAGGAGAGAGGGAAACAAGCCATAAGAGACTGTTAATGATAGAGAACAAATTGAGGGTTTGATGGAGGGAGGTGGGCTGGCTGGGTGATAGGGATTAAGAAGAGCACTTGTTGTGATGAGCACTGGATGTTGTAAATGATGAATCAATGAATTCTACTCCTGAAACCAGTATTATACTGTATGTTAATTAACTAAAATTTAAGTAAAAGTTTTAAAAAATAAGAGGAAAACCAAGCAAGAACTCAGATGTACAAATGATAGCAGGAGAGGACAGGACAACATGGTGAGACTGGGTTGTCCCTGAATTTTTAACAACCTTGGGGTTAAATGTTCATTTGCCACCTGAAATGAATTGGAAGAATTGGAATAAATTTAACCTTTCATTACTAGAAAAAAAAAAACAAAGCCCTGGGAAACATGTCCTGAAGATAGAGAGTCCCCAAAAGAGCAAGGGTATCCATGAAGTCAGGGCTTTCTTTCTAAAATGTTATCAGAATGAACATTCACTCTACCATTTAGTTAGGTTTTTGTTGTCTTCAGCACACTAGATCCCAGGGAGTTATGTCTGGCAAGGGCCACTGTCGTAAGGCTCTCCAATATCCCTTGGTCATTTATTCAGCTGTGGCTATAACATAGTTGGCTTGGGGAGGAACTGTTTTAGAGATCTGCTAATTAAGTCAGTTTGATTTTTAAATTCATTAATTCAATATTCAATAAATATTGCTTTGTTTTTACTACAAATGACACAGTAGGCAATATGCCTTGTTCTGGGAATGTAATAGGCAAAAATAACTGTGGGAGAAACATACAAATGAAACAATCACATAAATGTACACTTACAAAGTACAACCCAGCCCATGGTGGAAAATGAGTCTACGTAGGAAGACCAGGTCTGGGAGTCAGCCTTGGAAGACCAAGCTGTTGTTAAGGTCCAAAGGATGAGCTGCAGGCAGCTCCTCCACGTGCACCATGGTAGCAGGTATCACTGTGCTGGGCCGAGCTGAGTGAGACATGTTGCTGGGCCCTCAAGCTCACAATAGGCACATGTACTGGACCTTAAAGAATGAAAAGACTTTTTTAAAAAATATTTTATTTATTTATTCATGAGAGACAAAGAGATAGCAGAGACAGAGGCAGAGGGAGAAGCAGGCTCCATGCAGGGAACCCAATGTGGGACTCGATCCCAGGACCCCAGGATCACAACCTGAGCCAAAGGCACATGCTCAACCACTGAGAATGAAAAGACTTTCAAGGACAGAGAGAACAAAGGGAGGGGAATTCCAAACCAAGGGGCCCAAGATATGGTTTCACCACTTCCTAAAGTGTTATCTTTGAAATACAAAGAAAGGAACCAGGCTGGGAACAGGGAACACCTAGCTCTCACCAGATAGAGAAAATTCTTGCAGCATTACATGGTAATTAAGCCTTCTTGGGCCACAGCCAAGGTCAGGGCTCACTCACCCACGTGCTCTGTGTTCTTAAACTCAGATACTTCTATCTTGCCTTCTGTGGAAACAGGCAAAGCAAAGGTCCTCGTGAAGATGATGCTCTTGGCCAGTGGGGGACCCCAAATAAAATGACGGAATCCATCACTACCCACACTTTACTGAAGATTAGGATTTTTACAGAAAGAGGGAGATTATCACATACCTACTTCTATCAGTAGGCCTAGTTATCATTCACAGGTTTCAGTTTGAAATCCCTTCTTTTCGGTGTTTAGTCAGGAAATCAGGTATATATCCTGTAGTGTGTATAAAGGGGCCATTATGGCAGGATAAATTTAGGCTTAACAAAGGACTGTTCTTGAAGGCTCTTAATCCTGATTCATTTTACTGTTTCCTTCCATGGCCTGATACATGGCGCTAGGAACCTACCAACAATGATTGTTGGTGAGGAAAGTTGTCCTTCTGTTCTACACAGAACTAACATCTTTTTTGTTGTTGTTGTTTTATAATCATTTCCAAAATTGAATCTTGTAACTAGACTATTTATATAAACAGATGTGGTGTTACCCTCTCTATAGCCAAGTGGGACCTCAAACACCTTGATGATGATCAGCTTTCTTTTACTTTAGATTAGATGTGGAAAATACAGCAGTTTCTCCTCTTTGTGCCATGTTTAGAAGCTACTTTTGTCTGTGGGGCATCTGATATAAAAGGTGTTAATTGTGTAACAGAAGAATATCATCTCAAGAAGCATAGAAAAAGGAGCATTTGAAAAATGAGAGGGTGATGATGTTGATAAATGGCATCCCGGTAAAAAGCATTTCTCTGTTTAGGAAGCAAATCTGTATCCATCACTCAATCTCTATCCTTCAAGGTAGAGAGATCAGGTCACAAATACCATTTGAATAAAATGACTCCATATGGTAAACATGGTGCTGAGTGGAAAGTCCTGTTTATTATTAATTAGTAGATGTTCCTATCACTAGCTCTTTAAAAATTAGTGTTAGCAGAGATGTAGATTTGAATCCTGACTGCCATAAAGAGCTGAGTGACCTTAGGCAATTATGTAAAGTTTCTCACTATTATAATAAATTCAACTCCAGGAGTTTAGATCCAGGCAATGTGAGACTAACCCATTTCTCCTGGCTCCTCCCCGCTATCAGCCTTAGAATGGCCAAAAGAGAGCCAAAGGAGAACTCTGAAAAGTGGTTAATAAGAAAGCGAAGAGTCTGGACCCCAAGATTGGAGGAGCGGCACAGTAGCAGGGCATCTCACAACCCACACACATCAGAAGAAGGCAACACCACGTGGTATGTTTCACCATCTCCAGCCTAGCAATAGAAATCAGTCCAGGTGGGCTCATTCCTCCCCCAGATTGACAGAAGTCCCCTCAGGCAACAGGTGAGCCTAACACCATCATCTAAGGGAATAATTTGGGACTACTACCAAAAACAAGCAGCGGGAAGAACACTGACCTTCTTCATTAAGCCTGAGGACTCTACTTTTCCTCAAAGAGATATCAAGGTGGGCAAGCAGAAAAGGACAGAAGAAACCCAGCTACATAAAGTGGCCTGGTCTGGGAAGTGTCTTGTCCATGCAGTCTAAAGTCACTCTGCACCTGCCCAGAGACACCTGAGCAGTGTGGGGGAGAGGGATTCCCTCCATACCTCCCTCCAACAAAAGACACCCAGCAGATAGGCTTGGAAAACCTCTTTACCTCTCAGGTAGCACAAACTGGACCAGTGGGAGCCCCAGGGGCACCAGAGAAACCAAACAAACCAAGATAGCACTCCAAAATTTCTGCAAATTGCCATTGGAGCCACAGCGCACATACCAGGACCCGCGTGCTAAAATTCAGTGGAGTGACTGCATGCAGAAATGAAAAAATATGACCAATAATCTAAGACAATAAAGTTTTCAGAGAACAATCAAAAATCGCTCATTATACAAAGAAACTAGGAAAATTACAACTAGAATGAGAAGTCAATCAACCGATGCCACTATAAAGATGATTCAATTGATGAACTATCTGGCAAGGGTTTTAAAGCAGCCATCACAAAAATGCTTTGACAACCAATTATGAACTCTCCCAAATGAAAAAAAATCTCAGCAAAGAACTAGAAATTTTTAAAAAATAGATAAATTATAGAATTGAAAAAATAATAGTATTAAATTCAGCCCCAGGATAGAGTTGGTTGTTTGTTGAGTTTTAAATAAGATGCTACATATCAAAATGCACAGTGAATCTTAAAATAGTTCCAAGTCTTACAATTCTGAAACCAAGAGATGCTATGTTCTTATAGCTAATCACATATTGAATCAAAGAAATCATTTCAACATGATTAAAAATGTTTTCCCTTAAGCATGCCCCTTGTGGCTTTTCTACAGGCAACAGAATTAATTAGCCAATAATAATTAAGAAAACTTAGATGATTTAATCTTAAATTCATAATTTGATATTATCATTGTTTATATTAAGGGAACCAACTACCTCATTCTATATAAATAGAAGCAGGGACTCTAAGTCTTGTACATCCATCATGGTTACCACTGAGAGGCTCCTTGTACAAGCCTTACTGTTTATCCAGAGCCAGTTTTTCTCTACCCAACTCTCCCTCCCCACACTCCCGCCAGTTCCAAGTGAGAGCCATCCAGTGAAGCTCGAAAGCCGTGGCTCTCAGTGTTTTGTGTAGTAGCCTTTCAGCCACATCCTCCCATTAAAAAATGATGATAGTGCTCTTGTGTTCCATGGAAATGGGAAAAAGGCTTAAACACAGACAATATGCAAATCTTCGTCACCTTTCTAGTGCAAGAGGACTAGTGAGACTAAACCAGTTCTTCTTTCTTTAATTGCCAGCACTTTCTGTAGGCCTCAAATTCCAAATCCAAACTCTGAGTAAATTATCTGTCCTTTTTGGACCTAACACTATGAAAATTCAAAAAGGACTAAGGGATCAGGCTCTGATAACTGACAGCAGACATTGGTGAAATAGCTAAGTATATTATAATCTGTGATCATCAGAATTAAAGGGCCAAGTGAAAGCAAAATTGGAGGAGATTGAGTAGCCATAGTCACAGACTAGTATGAGAAGCATAAAAATGAAATCAAGGGTAATGGGGTAGAATATTTATCACTAGCAGCAGTAGATAGGTTTATAAAAGAGAAATTTCAAAATAATTCTCCAGACACATACTGAAAATTTGGGACTCATTATGTGTATACTCCAGAAGTAACACTGGCAACCAGGATTGAAATGGCCGAAACAACTAAGAGTTTTGGAGAGGGGGTTGCAAGTCACAGCATCAGCAAAATTTACAATCTCACCAGGTTTTTCGCATGAAAATTAATACTTCAATTGAGAAAGCACAGAATCCTAAAAGTCAGAATGGGGATCAACCCAGAAGATTGGAACTTCTGACACTCACTGAATTCCCTGTGCCATGTCGGTCTGATGAGCGATTCCTGACACTCTTAAAGAGCCTGTAAACATCCTCATTCATGGAGTCATTTTCGTTGCTTCTCGTATACCCTCTGTCTTCTCATTCCATTTAATCGAATATTCTTTAACAACATCAGACAGAAGAAACTTTCCTCCAAAATAACTGAGAGGCTTTGTTTGTCTCTATCTGCAACACTCCGGAAATACATGTAGGAATGGATTCTGAAGGTGCCAGGCAAACGCACAAAGACAAAAAAAGAACACAACTTTAACTTTCACTTACTATATCTATTACACGTTTTGGAGCACTACTGAACTCAATATATGAGCATGAACAGCAAGGAGTAGTTCTAACTGGTTGCTTGGCTGAGTAGCTGAAACATGGGTTCGACAAAGGCCTGCAGTAAATAAAGATGCCAGCAATTTCTTAATGCGGTATTAAAGAAAGACTCCAGAAACTTAGGCAGTTGCAAATACTGGAGTGAATTTAACATGTGCAATCCCCTGTCCAAACCAAGCTCTTCTCTCGGGCCTGTGACTGAATAGATTCCTTAATTAGAGTAGGAGACCATTCAATAAGGGGCCCTCACGTGTTCTAAAATTCAAGGTCTAGCAAGAAAATGATGGCATATTCAAAATGGGTAGTAAAAGATAGTTTACGGATAATGCTATTTACAAAGGTCTAAGGAGGATTCAAGATCGGTAAAGAGATGTTGGAGTAGCCTGGGATTAACACTAGCAGGAAGACATGATCACCCCCAGATCTGAAGTTTCAAAAGGAGGACAGATTGATAGGGGTCTGTAGCCGGATGAAGGGGCAGCCAGTGGGAGTCGTGATCCTCAGTAGAGTGATAGACCATGGCTAATTGATGCTCCAGTGGGAGAGCGGAGCCAGGGGAAAGCAGCACCCTCATCTCCTTCCTCCCGACCTTCAGTATCCTCCCAGGACATTCTAGTAGCTAAACCCGCTGGAACCCAGACAGCAAAAGAGCCTTAGAGTTCGGCCTCAAGGGCCATAGATGAGGGCCGAGAAGCAGAGAAACTTTATAAGAGGCAAAAAGAGAAACTGCATCATACTTGTCAACTGTAATGATGACACTCTGGGAAAGGGCCCGGAGAGCAGACAGTGGCAGACTTTCCAGATCACGTGGTAAGAGTCACACATGCCAGAGTGTGGGCAACAGTCTACAGCAGTGTGAGGACAGCCATCTCGGGGGATGGTAGGAGATCTGGGACGCCTCTGAGTACATTTTCAAAATTGAAGGGCAAGTTGCTACACTCACTACAACCCATCACAAAGGAAGTGGCATAATGGCAAGCCCCTTTTAATTTTTGAGGAGACAGGTAATCATTGCAACATGCTGTTCTAATGAATTTACCTAGAGAATAGGGACTGTCAGCTTCGAGAAGGACCTAGAGCAAGGCAGGGTTTCCAGATGGTCCAGGCCAGCAGTCAAATTTTATGACCCAGAGGATCCAATGATGCTTAAAATGTTTGTGCAAGATCAAGATGCTTCACAGAGCCCAGATCAATTCACACCAGGGCAAAAGGAATATCATGGGGCCCCAAGGTCATGGAGTTAGAGACCTGGGCCCAGAATGGCAGCAGGTATGGGGGCTATGTCATCTGCATCTGCAGACATTCGGGTTGCGGGCTGCAATGGTGGAAGGCCACTTGTCATCTATCCCTGGAGCCCTTCCCTGGAGCCTCTGCACAGATATTAACTCCCCCCTCAATACAGGGCAGGAGCACCACTGCTGAGGCAGTAAACTGTCAGTAAACCAGTGCAAAACAAAAGTGCCTGCACGGACATTGCAATAAAACATATCAGGGAGTTATTTAGATTCTTCGAAGAATTTAGAATCCTCAGTTTGGAAAACCACTGCAATATTGCAAAGCAAATAGAAATTAAATTTAAAGATCATGGCAGTCCACAGAAAAGAACGCTATTTTCAAAAGAAGCTTCAGTTGAACCAATTATTAATAAGACACTTTCAAAATGAATGTTTTGTTTTTAATTGAAAATGCGATGATCGACTGCATAAGCAGGCCCTCCGCATCAGAGACAAAGCAGGAAGGCACTTTCAGTTTCTTGTCCAATCTCCATACGCCACAGAAAATGTCAGAGGAGACATTAAAATGCCACTGTACAAATTTACATTTAAAATTTGGACTTACACAAAACTGATTTTAGAAGAAGCGTTCCATGAAAATCCACTTTAGATGTACTCAAATTTATATTTCAAAATAACTCACCAAAAAATCTTTTCCATGTTGTCACAGTCTATAAAATACTCTTAACAGCTCCAGTGACAGCAGCACCAGCAGAAAGAGATTTCCTCAGATTAAAAAATTATTAAAAATTATTTGAAGCCTAGAAGGCTAGAGCAAGAGGACACTTCCCACGATGAGCTCTGAGCAGGGACAGAATTGCTGAGCCACTATCTTGTGCACCTGAAACTAATAGAACGCTCTAGGTTAACTCCATAGGAAGTAAAACTATAAAAAAAAAAAAATTATTTGTAGTCTTGCATTTGCCAAGAGTGACCGGTGTTGCTTCCACTTCTATTGACTGAAAGTGAAATTACCATTAGCAAAAATGTTGGTGACCTGATCAATGAAGCTGCAGAAAAGCCAGAAAAATAACAAGCAATTAAGATATCACATTAATTATTATTTATTGTTCTATATAAATTTATGACACCAAAATGGGGCGCTTTTTTTCGCAGTGGGTAAGTTTATGTTGTTACTCGTGTATCACTGTTATCTTTTATAAAATATATAAGAAAATTTTAAGGAAAAAGCTTTACTTTTTTATTAACACCTTTAAACATCACTTTTTTCCTGCTTAATGAACCAGGGCTCTCCAGTTTCCTTTTTTCACTGCTCTTACCAATTACATAGCCAGCCCTGACAGACATTGCCATTTTCTTTTTATTCTGACTTGAATGCAGATGTGCTACCTAGAGGTGCAGGTGTCATTCTGAAATCATGACGAGAAAATCCAACGTATTAAAAATGAACAATCAGAGTAAGAGGAGCCTCTGTTTTTGGTATCGCCGCTGAAGAGATTCATTGCCCCTAAACTGCTTACCTCTAGACATCCCATATATGTCCAAAAGTAAAATAAAATGCTAATAATTTGAGGTTTTCTAATCATCTACTGTTCTGTGATGTCTATGCATCACTCAGAAATCAGTTCAGATGTCCTGGTTCACAGAGAAATTCCCTGATTCATTAAAAATCTCCCCTCCCATGTCATGTCCATCCCATTACCATTTATTACATACATTACACCTTAAATGATCTCATTGTTTGAATGACTGTGTTCTTTGAACTAAATTAGGAGCTCCATACGGGCAGAAATATTTGGTCTTATTTACCAACACACACCCAGCCCCTGACACAAAGCACCTACTCGAGAATTGTCTGTTGAATGTGTGACTGAATGAATTAATCAGACCTTCCCTCAGCAAAGACACCAGGCTCGGACCACAGAATCAGAAAGGCAAAAACACCCCTTAGTCATTTCTTCAGCAGTGAGAACAAAAGAACATTTTTCTTCAAACACAAGTGTAAGTTATTGTGGGCTGTAAATTACTGTATCCTTGTTGGTGAGAATATCTCTCACCCAAGTTCAAAATGTACAACACTGGGTTTCTTTCTTTTTTTTTTTTTTTTAAGAATTAAAATGTTTATTTTGGGATGCCTGGGTGGCTCAGTGGTTAAGCATCTGCCTTTGGCTCAGACCATGATCCTTGAGTCCCGGGATCGAGTCCCACATAGGGTTCCCTGCATGGAGCCTGCTTCTTCCTCTGCCTGTGTCTCTGCCATTCCCCCCACCCCACCCCGGTCTCTCTTGGGTCTCTCATAAATGAATAAATAAAATCTTTAAAAAATAAATAAATAAATGGGTTTTTTTTTACACTTTTTAATTTAAATTCAATTTGCCAACATATAGCATAACACCCAGTGCTCATCCCATCAAGTGCCCCCCTCAATGCCTGTCACCCAGTTACCCCATCCCCCTACCTCTGCTTCCCCAACCCATTGTTTGTTTCCCAGAGTTAGGAGTTTCTCATGGTTTGTCTCCCTCTCTAGTTTTTCCCACTCAGTTCCTCTCCTTTCCCCTATAATCCCCTTCACTACACCGGGTTTCTGTGAGGCAGAGGGAGTCTGTTTTCTCTCCTTTGGAGGAGGACCTGTTGTCATCGTGCCACCACATGGCACCACCCCACCTGCAACCATTACAAAGCCTTCAGTGTTCCAAATGCTCAACGTCTAGAAGAGCAGCCCATGGACCCTGATTGCACCTAAGATTGTCTTTTGATTATCCTTTTTTAGCTGTTGTAGGCACAATCACATACTAGGGAGCTAAATTCATGATACAGAAACAAAAAGCTGATTATTAGCACTACCCTTACCTCCTTGAAGAATAAAGGGCTCTCACAATCTATCTTCCTGAACATGCATGTGCAACCTATTTTCCATCTCCACTAGACACTGAGATGTGTTTTTTCAGTTATCTTACACATCTCCTCAATATTTGTCTCTGCTTTTAATATATACATGATCCATTTCATCTCCACATCCTACCAGGATCTCTTCACCACTTCCATTTAGTCAAGTTCAGATTCCTCTTCTCTAAAATTCAGTGTTCCCTCATTCACATTAATAAACGGTCCCTTTCGAATATGAACTGGTGCAGCCACTCTGGAAAACCGTGTGGAGGTTCCTCGAAGGTTAAAGATAGATTTGCCCTATGACCCAGCAATTGCACTGTTGGGGATTTACCCCAAAGATACAGATGTAGTGAAACGCCGGGACACCTGCACCCCAATGTTTATAGCAGCAATGTCCACAATAGCCAAACTGTGGAAGGAGCCTCGGTGTCCATCGAAAGATGATGGATAAAGAAGATGTGGTCTATGTATACAATGGAATATTCCTCATCCATTAGAAACGACAAATACCCACCATTTGCTTCAACGTGGATGGAACTGGAGGGTATTATGCTGAGTGAAGCAAGTCAATCAGAGAAGGACAAACATCATATGGTTTCATTCGTACAAGGAATACAAAAAATAGTGAAAAGGATTATAGGGGAAAGGAGAGGAACTGAGTGGAAAAAGTTAGAGAGGGAGACAAACCATGAGAGACTCCTGACTTTGGGAAATGAACAAGGAGTAGTGGAAGGGGGGGGATGGGGTGACTAGGTGACGGGCACTGAAGGGGGGGCACCTGACGGGATGAGCACTGGGTGTTATGCTATATGTCGGCAAATCAAACTCCAATAAAAAATATACAGAAAAACCCAAATACAGTCATTAAACACTTAAAAATAAATGTTCCCTTTCAATCTAAGGATCAGAGTCTCCTCCCCAAGTGGCAGAGTAACAGTTAGATTCTGGTAGGATTACAAATCCAGTGGTTTTCCCACCACCACAGACCAGGCCCATGCCATTAAGCAAGGCATTTTAAGCGTAAGAAGGCCCAGGAGACAACATCAGGGTGATCAGCATTGTGATTTAATAATTACAAACGGCAATATACAAATCCAATCTGAAATCTTGCAAATATATTCTTTGAAGGAAAGATAAACTTTCAAGAAATCTCACTCACACACACACACACACACACACACACACACACACACTGATGACAATAGTAATGATCAGGATATTATAAAGTGCCTCAAATCTCATATATTCAATATTTATAGGAAAACAAGATTTCCAGGAACAAAGATGGCTTTTTTTAATTAACTGTGGACATTGCTTCAACACAGACTTTTACAGGATGTAAGAAAGCATTTGTTAGTGCACATGTATTTTCTGGGGTGATACAGACACAATTATTTCTACCTCATAGTTTTTATAAGTCCCAAAGCTCTTTCCTGTCCATTTTATTCTTGAAATGCCCCTGTAAGCGGAATAGATTCTTATCAATAATAATACGATAAGAAAGCGATAAGAAAGCGGAGATTGGGGATGCCCAGGTGGCTTAGTGGTTGGGCACCTGGCCTGATCCTGGAGACCCGGGATTGAGTCCTGCATCGGGCTCCCCACAAGCAACATGCTTCTCCCTCTGCCTGTGTCTCTGCCTCTCCCTGTGTGCCTCTCATGAATAAATAAATAAATCTTAAAAAAAAAAAAAGCAGAGATGGAATAAGTTTAAGTGACTTGCTCAAGTTTCTTTAAGGCTGTGTCCTTCCTCCCACCATGATGACAAAGTGCCTTTCTCAGCTCAAAAACTCCCTAGGATATAATAGCACTGAATTTGGTTATTACGGAGTTCTCTGTGTTTTTTTTGGCTAATTTTAGTCTTTATTTTGTATAAAAAACACTCTTCCACCCTAGTGTATGGCAGTATGTGTGGGAACACAGAAAACAGAAGATAGCAATAGGACAAATCATGTACATGGCTCTAATTTCTCAAGCACTCAGAATTCTGGAGATAACCTCTGCTGGACTCATACATTAATATGCAATATTCCTATTTGATGGATTAGGTCCAAAAAGTTTGTGAATTTAAAGAAGTGAAGCTAGTAACTTGGTGACAGAGCAAAATGCAGAGTTTTCATCAAATACTTCACCCGTTCACATGAACTGATGTTAATAGCAATGACAAATTTGTTTGCAGTTTTATTCAAGAAAACAAAAAGGCTGAAACTGCAATATAAATGTCCTAATACATCAAATTCCTGTCTTTGAAAAGGCAGAAAACCAGTAACTGAATGAGATCTCCTGGTTGAGAGCAGCTTTTTAAAATTTTTTTTAAGCTTTAATGACTCTGAGACCAGTAGAAATATTGACCTGGAGCCCCAAAGTGTTACTTGATGAAGACAAACATACCAGGATCGACAGTATTAGGTGGCCAAATCACTCACTCATCAATTCATTTAATAAATACTTTCTGAGAACGCATTTTGTTCTATGAATTGAGCAAGGCAGTAGATAAATTAGTTGAGTTGGCTCAAGGCAAGGAAAAAGAGAAGTGAACCAGGGACAAAGAGTTGATGTATACACTGGGAGTTAATTTAGCTGCAAGAAACGGAACACATACAGTAACTGAAAGAAACAAGGTTGACTTTTCTCTATACCATAAAATATCCAAAGAAGACAGTTGCTGGCATTGATCCTGCTGACCAACGATACCATCTGGGACACCTATTTTTATTTACCTTTCTGTTCCACAACATTAAGTATCGTATATGTTGGTTTTTATTACATTAAAAAAAAAAGCCTCCCAAAATTTAATGGCTTAATCACAACAATAAATTACCTCTCGCATGCATAGGTCAGTTGTGGTATTTTGGTTCAAGTCAAGCCTTCCTCAGCTACCAACAGTGGACTCCACCAGGTTCTTGCAATCAGCTGCATGTCACTTGGGGAGGACTGGCTTTGTTGATGTTCACTGAGGGTCTTGTCTAGGGTCTTGGCTGGAAAGCCTGGGCTCACTCAGTCCCTTTGATTTCAAATCACCTGGTAGGCTAACTTGGCCTTGTTTTCATAGGTGGGTAGGGATTCCAAAGACTGAGTGGAAATGTGGAAGTCTTCATGAGGCCTGGGCTCAGAGTTGGCCCACTGCACTGTGCTGAATTCTACTCAGAAAAGAAAGTCATAAGGACAGCCCAACCTTAGGAGGAAGGGAAATGAACTTCAAATTTTGATGAGAAGAACAACATGGTGTGAATACAAAAGAATAATTGTTGCCATTTTTGTAAATAATCTACCAATCTCACTTCTGGCCAAAAGTTTTCATAACCTTCCCTTATGAAGAAGATATTCATTGCCACCTGACATCTGCAAAAGCTTCATGCAATCACACCATCACTCTTAAAATCGGGGTTTTGATAATCTACATCCAGTACAGGTTATTTGCCTCCACAGACTCAACAAATAATGAGACAGAGAATGGGAAAACCCACAATAGATGGTTTTATTTAATGAGGGGAAATGAGAGCACATGGCATACTCTGGTCCATAGCAATTTTAAATTCCCACCCAACAAATGTTGCCAGATCCTCAAATACTGGAGCAGAAAATGTTTCTTAATCACGGCTCTGTTCTCTGGGGCTGGCCTCTAGCCCAACATCCTCAATTAATTCGAAGAATTGCTCACAAATCCATTTGATATGCAATTGACTTTTCCCTCCAGGTTCTTGATACCACTTTCTGAGAGAGCCTTTCTTTCGTATAAGAGATAGCCTGTGCTTGCTGCTGAGTACCTTTTTCAACCTGCATCCTTCCTGTGAAATTTATAAAACCTGAGTCCCATAGAACTCAGCTAGTGATGTTTCTGCTATTACAAGTCCCCTAAAAACTTTGAGCTTTCTATATGTCTGAGTATATTCTATTCCATTTGCGGAATATCCACATCTATAACTAGTTTTCAAAACATGCCTCTGTCTCTCTTAACTCATGGCACTGTGGGCACGGCAGTTTCCTGCGAGACAAAGCCCTTATGATTCCTATAAAACATTTTTCTAGCTGTGAGTTTCTTTTAAGATGCTTCCTTAATTCTTTCAGACATCTTGACAAAGGGTCTTAGAAGCACACTCCTGTTTGCTCTATACCCTTAAGCTTCTACTTTAAGATCCTGTTACTGGCTGAGAATACTAGAGCTAATAGTTTTATTTTCTATCCCTGCCAGCCCTGGTTCCTCCAAATTCCCTCTAAATTCTACCTGCAAATTAATAGTTCTTATTTTAGCTTATGCGTCCCCTGTAGTTCCTTATTATGTGCAGCAAAAATAATCTATCTGGCAAGTTCATTAGTTACATTACTTTAACCTTCCAAGTTACTAAAGGCAATGTTTGTCAATGATTTCACAACTACATAACATAGCGCTTCACTTTTGGGACTCCGGTTTGCAGCATCCATTAATTGCTCATTATTTTCCCGGCTATTTGTAGCTTCTTGGCCCCAAAGCCAATGTTTCTACACTCTGAGGCCCATTTTGAATCACTTAGATTTTTCTTTGTGACAAGCCACTTCAAAATCCGGTAGCTTAAAAGCAAGGAGTGTGCCGGTCCTCTGGGGAAATTTTCTGGGTGGGCTGGCTTTGGATATTTCCACAAGGCTCACTTGTGCACCTGTGAACAGCTACAGCTTGACTAGTGTTGACTTTGCTGATCCTGGCGAGGAATGTCTGAAGCTTTGTTTGTAACAGCTGGACCAACCTCCTCCTGTGGTCTCTCATCACCCAGCAGGTTAATCCTGATGTGTTCTTATGGGAGGGCAAAAATCCAATCAAATGAGCAGAAACACACATGCCTCTTGAAACCAGGGCTCAGAGCTAAACAGCAGCACCCGTGCTGTGTTCTATTGGACAAAGGAAGTCATAAATTCAGTTCCGATTCAAGGGTGGGGAAACAGAATCCACATCTCGATGGCACTTGCTGCAAAGCCAGGTGCAAAGGGAAGTAGACAGGGGGAAGTAAGTAATGGGCTGTTTTTGCAAACAATTTCACAGAAGCCTAGAGGGTTTTATTCTGTTATGTATCACTTCACTTCATTATTACAGATAACTTTAGCAATAATCTGGGGGTGATCCTGCCACCATGTGAATAAACTGTTTTATATACTTTCATGCAATGGATTTAATATTCCCTGATAGTGCATTATTAAATTACCACACTGGCATTTTCAAAATAACAATTTCATAATTATACTGTGTTTTCTCCATTTACTAGCTTGTAGATTTTGGTAAGAGGGCTTTCCTTTTTCTTTTGTTCCTCTTCACTCTTTTAGTTTCTGTGTGGCTGAATACATGGATAATTTCATTCAATGTGTTATATAATCAATTAGTCACAATTCTTTTAAATGTTCAAATTGTTCTAAATACGGCTAGTGGGAAGTGCATCAAGCTGGCTCTTTTGTAATTTTGGCACAACTCATTGGTGTTTGCACAGCTACCTCCTTGTTTTGTCTTTAGAGTGCATCCCACCAAAAAGTACAGTTAAAAGGCTCTATTCAAGAGTTACTTAAAATAATTACTTCAGGTAATTGAGTTATCAATTTGATATAATCAGTTTCATTTGTCTTGATTTATATGCAATTTAAGGGTTTGATTTTTCCCATTTTCATTTAATTTTTGAATATATAAGACATTTACATAGCTTAAAATAAATTCAAAAATGTCTACACAGTGTATACTCAATTCTTATCCATAGCCGCTCCACTGCATTCCTACCTACCCCTATCTTAATATATCCAGTCTGAATACAAACTTCCTGTGTTTCTTTTGCAAAAATAAGAAAATATAAAATGTTGCTGTGACCACTAAATATCACTTAGAAAAAGATAAATTGGGTTTATATCTCAAACTATACTCAGAATAACCAAATGTAAAAATGAAACCATATAAACTACAGAAAAAATGAGTAATTTTTTTTTCTTTATAATCCAGGTCTAGGGGAGATTTTTAAATGTGACTCAAAATCTAAAAGCAGTAAGATAAGAGAGCCTGGGAAGATAGAGTAAGAGGACCCTAAGCTCATAACCACATTCATTGGACTTGAGAAGAGAATGGAGGACCTAAGTGAGACCCTTAACAAAGAGATAAAAAAGAACCGATCAGAGATGAAGAACATAATAAATGAAATTAAAATAGATTAGATGGTATAAATAACAGACCAGAGGAAGCAGAATGAAGCAACCTGGAGTACAGTGTAGTGGAAAGTAATCAAGTTGAGAAGGTGAGAGAGAAAAAAATCATGCAAAGTGAGAATAAACTTAGGGAATTACTTTACTCCATCAAGTGTAAAAACATCTACTTTACAGGGATACCAGAAGAAGAGAGAGAAAAGGGGGAAGAATATTTACTTTAAGAAATAACAGCTTATTTACTTTAAGAAATAAATACTTCCCTAATCTGAGGAAGAAAACAGATATCCAGATCCAGGAGGCACAGGCATCTCCTAACAGAATCAACCCAAGGAGGTCTACACCAAGACACATAGTAATTAAAATGGCAAAAAAAAAAAAAAAAGTGGTGATAAAGAGGGAATTTTAAAAGCAGCAAAAGAAGAAAATAGTTACATACCAGGGAAACCCCATAATGCTATTAGCAGCATTTTCAGCAGAAACTTTACAAGCCAGAACACAGTGGCATGATCTCATCAAAGTTCTGAAAAGGAAAAAATCTTCATCCAAGAATACTCTATCTAGAAAGACTATCATTCAGAAATAGGGAAAGAGTTTCTCAGATAAATAAAAACTAAAGGAATACAAGACCACTAAACTAGCTCTATGAGAAATGCTAGAAGGGACTCTTACCAGAAGTAAGAATATGAAAAGTAGGAAAGACAAAAGCAGTTAAAGTGAGTATATCTGTAAAAATCAGTCAAGAGATTCACAAAATAAAAGGATATAAAATATGACATCATATACCTAAAATGTTTGAATAGGGATAGTAAAGAATGGGTTCAAGCTTAAGCAGTCACTGACTTAATATAGACTGCCATATGCAGAAGGTATTTATATAAACTTAATGGTAACACAAATAAAAAACCAATACAGACATGCAAATAATAAAAAGAAAGGAATACAAGTATGTCACAAAAGAAAGCCAGCAAACCATGAAAGAGAACAGAAGAAAGGGTCAGAGAAAAACTACAAAAACCACCATCAAACAAGTAACAAAATGACAATAGTTATCTATCAATAATTACTTGGAATGTAACTACATGCTCCAATCAAAAGACATAGGGTGATGGGGATGGCTTTCCAGGGGAATTCTACACATTTAAAGAAGAATTAATACCTATTCTGAAGTTGTCCCAAAAATAGAAATGCAAGTAAACTTCCAAACTCATTTTATAATGCCAGTATTACCTTGATCCCAAACCCAGAAAAAGACACTGAGCTAAAAGGGAAAATTACAGACCAATATCCCTTATGAGCATGGATGCAAAAATTTTCAACAAGATACTAGCTAATTAAATCCAACAGTACATTAAAAAGATTATTTAATATGATCAAGTAGGGATCCCTGGGTGGCGCAGCGGTTTGGCGCCTGCCTTTGGCCCAGGGCGCGATCCTGGAGACCCGGGATCGAATCCCACGTCGGGCTCCTGGTGCATGGAGCCTGCTTCTCCTTCTGCCTGTGTCTCTGCCTCTCTCTCTCTCTCTGTGTGTGACTATCATAAATAAATAAAAATTTAAAAAAAAATAATATGATCAAGTAGGATTTACTCCTGGGTTTTAGGGATGGTTTGATATCTGTAAATACAATACACCACATCAATAAAAGAAAGGATCAGAACCATATGATCCTTTCAATAGATGCAGAAAGAGCATTTGACAAATCCAGTATCCTTTTTTGATAAAAACCCTCAACAAATTAGGGATAGAAGGAGCATACCTCAACATCATAAAGACCATATATGAAGACCCACAACTAATATCATCCTCCAGGGGAAAAACTGAGAGCCCTTTCCCCTAAGGTCAAGAACACAACAGCAAAGTCCACTCTTAACCACTGTTGTTCAACATAGTACTGGAAGTCTTAGCCTCAGCAATCACACAACAAAAAGAAATAAAATTCATCCAAATTGGCAAGGAAGATGTCAAACTTTCACTGTTTGCAGACAACATGATACTATGTAGAAAACCTGAAAGACTCCACCAAAAAATTGCTAAAACTCATACAGGAATTCAGCAAAGCCACAGGTTATAAAATCAATGTACAGAAATCTGTTACATTTCTATACACCAAGAATATAGCAGAAGAAAGAAAAATCAAGGAATTGTTCCCATATACAATTGATCCCTAAAACCATACGATATCTAGGAATAAACACAACCATAGAAGTAAAAGATCTGTATGCTGAAAACTGCAGAACACTTATGAAAGAAATTGAAGACAACACAGAGAAATGGAAAAACATTCCATGCTTATGAATTGGAAGAACAATATGTTTAAAATGATGATACTACCCAAAGCAATCTACACATTCAATGCAATCCCAATCAAAATAACACTAACATTTTTCACAGAGCTAGCACAATTCTAAAATTCGTGTGGAACCACAAAAGACCCCTTATGGCCAAAGGAATGTTAAAAAAAAAAAGGCAAATTAGGAACCCTCACAATCCCAGAATTCAAACTGTATTACAAAACTGTAATCATCAAGACAGTATGGCATGGACACAAAAACACATAGGTCAATAGAACAGAATGGAAAACCCAGAAATGGACCCACAACTACATGGTCAACTAATCTTTGACAAAGCAGGAAAGAATATCCAATGGAAAAAAAGGCCATCTTCAACAAATAGTGCTGGGAAAATTGGACAGCCACATTCAGAAGAAGGAAACTGGACCACTTTCTTAGAGCATACCCAAAAATAAATTCAAAATGGATCAAAGACCTAAATGTGAAACAGGAATCCATCAAAACCCTAGTTGAGAAAACAGGCAGCAACCTCTGTGACCGCAGCCACAGAAACTTCCTACTTGACATCTCTCCAGAGGCAAGGAAAACAAAAGCAAAAGTGAACTATTGGGATTTCATCAAGATAAAAAGCTTCTGAACAGTGAAGAAAACAATCAACAAAACTAAAAGGGAACTGATAGAATGGGAGAAGGTATGTACAGATGACATATCTGATAAAGGGCTAGTATCCAGAACCTATAAAGAACTCATCAAAATCAACACTCAAAAAATAAATAATCCAATTAAGAAATGAGCAGAAGACACGAACAGCCATTTCTCCAAAGACAACATACAAATGATTAACAGACACATGAAAAGATGTTCAACATCACTCAGCAACAGGAAAACACAAATCAAAACCACAATGAGATGCCACCTCATACCAGTCAGAATAGCTAAAATTAACAACTTAGAAAACAACAGATGTTGGTGAGGATGCAGAGAAAGGGGAACACTTTTGACTGTTGGTGGGAATGCAAACTGGTGCAGCCATTCTGAAAAGCAGTCTGGAGGTCTCTCAAAAAATTAAAACTAGATGACTCAGTGATTACACTACTAGGTATTTACCAAAAGGATACAAAAACAGTGATTCAAAGGGGCAAATGCACCCCAATGTTTATAGCAGCACTATCAACAATAGCCAAATTATGGAAAGAGCCAAAATGTCCTTCAAATGATAAATAAAGATGTGGTACCTATATATACCCAATGGAATATTAGTCATCAAAAAAGAATGAAATGCTGTCATTTGCAACAATGTGAATGAAACTAGAGTATATTACACACTTGCTGGGATGTACACTGGATTAATTCTACTCCTAAAACCAATACTACACTATATGTTAATTAATTTGACTCAAACTGCAAAAAGTAAAAATAAAAAATAAAATCTGTAATCCAATAAAAAAAGTAAATTAAAAAAAAAGACATAGGGCAATGGAATGGATAAGATTTTTTAGAAAAACAACAACAAGACCCATCTATCTGCTGCCTACAAGATTTCAGACCTGGAACGCCTGGGTGGCTCTGCGTTTGAACGTCTGCTTTTGGTTCAAGGCATGATCCCAGAGTCCCAGGATTGAGTCCCACATCGGGCTCCCTGCATGGAGTCTGCTTCTCCCTGTGCCTATGTCTCTGCCTCTCTCTGTGTGTCTCTCATGAATAAATAAATAAAATATTTAAAAAAAAGATTTCAGACCTAATAATGCTTTGAATATGAGGAGACAGAGAAATATTATTATGCAAATGAATGTCAAAAGTAAGTCAGTGTAGCAATACTTACCTAGGACAAAACAGACTTTCAAACAAAGACTGAAAAAAGAGGTAAAGAATACTATAAAATAATAAAGGGGAAAATCCAACAAGAAGACAAGAGTAAATCCAACATGGAATCACCCAAATACATAAGACAATTAATAACAAACATAAAGGAACTAATTGATAGTAGTACAAAATTAGTAGCAGACTTTAAAACCCCTCTTACATTGATGGATAGTTCATCTAACAGAAAATCAACACAGAAACAGTGGCTTTGAACGATAAGCTGGACCAGATACATTTAACAGATATATTCAGAACATTCCATTCTAAAAGAGCAGAATACACCGTCTTTTCAAGTGTGCATGGTTTATCCTCCAGAACAGATCACATATTAGGCCACAAAACAAACCTCAATGAATTAAAAAAGATCAAAATCATACCATGTATATTTTCTGACCACAACATTATAAATAAAACCAGAAATCAACAAGAAAAAAAAAATCTGTAAAGACCACAAATACACGCAGGTTAAATAACATGCTACTAAACAACATACAGGTCAACCAAGAGACCAAAGAAGAAACCAAAAATTACATGGAGAGAAATAAAAATGAAACACAACAGTACAAAACCTTTGGGATGTATCAAAAGCAGTTCTAAGAGAGTAGTTTATAGCAATACAGGCCTATCTCAAGAAGCAAGAAAAATCTCAAATAAATGCTACACCTAAAGGATCTAGAAAAAGAACAAACAAAATGCCAAAACCAGCAGAATAAAGAAAATAACAAGGATTAGAGCAGAAATAATTGATATGGAAACTAAAAAAAAACCCAAAACAACAACAACAACAACAACAACAACAAAAAAAAAACAGTAAAACCAATCAATGGAACCAGGAGCTGGTTCTTTGAAAAGATAAACCTATAGCAAGACTCATGAAAAAAAAAGAGAAAGAGAGAGAGACAGAGACACAGATGATGCAAACAAGATCACAAAAGAAAGAGGAAAAACAGCAACCAACACCACAGCAATACAAATGATAATATTATGAAAAATTACATGCCAACAAATTTGACAACTTAGAAGAAATGGATAAATTCTTAGCAACAGGGGATCCCTGGGTGGCTCAGCAGTTTAGAGCCTACCTTTGGCCCAGGGCATGATCCTGGAGTCCAGGGATTGAGTCCTGCATCAGGCTCCCTGCATGGAGCCTGCTTCTCCCTCTGCCTGTCTCTCTGTCTCTAATAAATAAATATAAATAAATAAATAAATAAATAAATAAATAAATAAATCTTTTAAAAAATGTTTTTAAAAAATTCATAGCAACATAACCTCCCAAAACTGAAATAGGAAGAAATAGAAAATTTGAACAGACTAATAACCAGCAGTGAAATTAAATCAGTAATCCAAAAGCTTCCAAGAAACAAAAGTTCAGGACCAGAAGACTTCACAGGTGAATTCTACCAAATATTTATAGAGTTAATACCTATTATTCTCAAACTATCCCCCAAAAATAGAAAAGGAACCTTCCAAATTCATTCTTGAGGCCAACATTACCCTGATACTAAAACCAGATAAAGATATCACAAATAAAAGAGAACTATAGGCCAATATTTCTGATGAACATAGATGCAAAAATCCTCAAGAAAATACTAGCAAACTGAATCCAAAAATACATTAAAAAATTATTCACCATGATCAAGTGGGATTTATTCCTCAGATGTAAGAGTGGTTCAATATTCACAAATCAATCAATGTGACACATTGCATTAGTAACAGAAAGGATAAAACCCATATAATCATTTCAATAGATGCAGAAAAATCATTTGATAAAGTATAACATCCATTCATGATAAAAGCCCTTAAGAAAATGGGTTTAAGTGGAACATTCCTTAACATAATAAAGGCTTTATAGGAAAACCCCACAGTTAAAACTGAGAACTTTCCCCCTCAGGTCAGGAACAAGACAGGGATGTCCACCCTCACTGCTTTTATTCAAAATAGTACTGAAAGTCCTAGCAACAGCCATCAGAGAACAGAAAGAAATAAAAAGCATCCAAATTGGTAAGGAAGAAGTAAAATTTCATTATTTGCAGATGACATACTACATATAAAAAACCCAAAAGAGTCCACCAAAAAACTACTAAAACTGAAAATGAATTCAGTAGGGTTGAAGAATACAAAATCAATGCCCAGAAATCCACTGCATTTCTTTACACTAATAATGAAGCAGCAGAAACAGAAATTTTCAAGATCATGTTTACATTGTACCAAAAATAATAAAATACCTAGTAATAAACTTAACCCAAGATGTGGAAAGATCTATACACTGAAAACTATGAAACATTTATGACAGAAATTATAGATGATGTAAAGAAATGGAAAGATACTCCATGCTCATGAATTGAAAGAACATATACTGTTAAAATGTCTATACTATCCAAAGTATTCTACACATTTGATGCAATCCTTATCAAAATACCAACAGCATTTTTAACAAAACTAGAATCCTAAACAATCCTAAAATTAGTCTGGAACAAGAAAAGACTCCGAATAACCAAAACAATATTCAAAAAGACAGCCAGAACTGGAGATATCACAATTTCAGACTTCAAGTTACATTACAAAGCTATAGTAATAAAAACAGTATGGTATTAGTGCAAAAATAGACACAACGATCAAAGTCTAGAATGCAAAGCCCGGAAATAAACCCATATTATATAGTCAATGAATCTTTGAGAAAGGGGGGCAAGAAGATGAGATGGGGAAGAGAAGGTCTCTTCAACAAATTGTTTTCGGAAGACTGGACAGCTATGGGCAAAATAATGAACTGGATCACTTTCTCACATCATATCTAAAAGTAAGTTCAAGGTAGATTAAGGACTAAATGTGAGACCTGAACCCATAAAAATCCTAGAAGAGAGCATAGGCAATAAGGTCGCTGATACTCTTCATAGCAACATCTTTCTAGATATGTCTCCTGAGGCAAGGGAAATAAAAGCAAAAATAAACTATTGAGACTACAGTAAAACAAAAGCTTCTGCACATCAAAGGAAACAACCAACAAAACTAAATAACAACCAATTGAATGGAAGAAGATATTTGCAAATGACACATCTGATAAATGACACTTTTGTTAGTATACAAAATATATAAAGAACTTATACAAATCAACATGAAAAACCCAAAGTGCAATTTAAAAATGGGCATAAAGTCACAAACACACACACACACAAAATCACAAACAGACATTTCTCCAAAGACCTGCAGATGGCCAACAGACACATGAAAAGATGCTTAATATCACTTATCAGGGAAATGCACATCAACACAATGAGACATCACCTCACACCTCTCCACATGGCTAAAATACAAAACTCAAGAAACAGCAAGTGTTGACAAGGACATGGAGAAAAAGGAACCCTCATGGACTGTTGGTGGAAATGCAAACTGGTTCAGCCACCATGGAAGATGGCATGGAGGATCCTCAGAAAAATGAAAAATAGAACTACCCTACAATCCAGTAATTGCACTATTTTTTTTAATCCAAAGAATACAAAAAGACTAATTCAAAGGGGTATGTACCCCTAGGCTTATGGCAGCATTATTTACAATAGGCAAGTGATGGAATCAATCCAAGTGTCCGTCAATGGATGAATGGATAAAGAAGATGTGATGCATATACATAACGGATTATTATTCAGCCATTAAAAGGAATAAACCTTTACCATTTGTTACAACATAGATGGAGCTACAAGAATATATTCTAAGCAAAAACAAGCCAGTCGGGGAAAGATAAATACCATATAATCTCACTCATATGTGAAATATGGTGCCTGGGTGGCTCTGCCAGCTAAGCGCCTGACTCTCGATTTCAGCTCAGGTCATGATCTTAGGGTGGAGAGATCAAGCCTGTGTCTGCACTTAGCAGAGGGTCTGCTTCGGATTCTTTCCCCCTCTCCCTTAGCCTCCCCCTGTCCCACTTTGTGTACTCTCTCTAATAAATAAATCTTTAAAAATAAAGCAAAGAGAGAGAGATAGAGTAAACCAAAACAAGTACTTTTAATTATTGAGAACAAATGGATGGTTATCAGAAGGGAGATGGGTAGGGGAGATGGATGAAATTGGTGAAAGGGATTAAGAGTGTATTATCACAATGAACACTGAGTAATGTATAGAATTGTTGAATCACTATATTGTACACTAGCAACTAATATAATATATGTTAACTATACTGAGATTAAAATTTTAAAAATAAAAGCAATAAAACAAAGATTACTTTGATCACACAAAAACAAGTCTTAAAATAACAAAAATAGACACATAGGCAAAGGCAAATGACATACTGCATGAACATATTTATAACCCATATCACAGACAAAAGCTTAATCTGCTAAATATAGCAAAAACTCTTAAAAATCAAGAAAAATGCCAAAATGAAAAAAATGAAAAAGTTCATGATAGAAAAAAAATGAAAAAAAGACATGATTAGATATTTTACAAAATGCAAATGGATTTTAATGATGTGAAAAGTTGTTCGACTTTTCTGATAACAAGGAAAAATAAACAAAAACTACAGGAAATAGTATTTCTTAACTGTAGGACTGGCAAAAATCCAAAACCATGAGGTTGGACTCAGTTTTGGTTTAATTGTGGAGCATAAGAGGCCTCTTTCATATCCTGCTACTGGGATTGAAAAAGGAGACAAACTTCTACAGAGTAGTTTGAGAATATTTAGCAAGATTCCATGTGAACTCACCCACTTCTTAGCACACAGAATAGATACCTCCTCAAACATGCCCAAGATTTATTTATTGTTGCACTGATTGTATGCATAAGATTTGAAGCTAAAACATCCATGAAGTCGGCTTGAAAGGACTACATTAAAGCAGGGAATTACTATGCAGCTGTGGAAAACAAAGCAAAAAGTCCATCTTAAGTGATATGAACCAATTTCCAGGAAAAATGAGGGAAAAGAATCAAGGGGCTTTTACAGTGCGCTAGTTTGCATGCGGGTTATACAAGGAAGAGGAATAAAGTTATTTTTCCTCAGTAAGCAGTTTACATAATAAATATGTACAGAGTAGGTAATATTTTCTCTTTATACCAGGAAAGGGAGGAATGGACATGGAACTTATAACATGGGTCCGGGTTACAGCAATAAGATAAAGGCGTGTGGTTCTAAAAGAGTGACAAAGAGTGACTGAGCCTGCACGTCAGAGAGATGTCCCACCACACGGTGAGGGGTGCTTTAGGAGGAGGCATGAGGGGTCTAGAGAGACCGGTTGGAGACTGTGTCAACAATCTAGCATGGATGATTAGGTGGAAAATCTGACAAATGTCTTCTAGAGAAAAATGTGAGAAAATGCCCTGAAAAGGCTTCGGCCATAACTGAGAGGCCATATTGAAGGTTGTATGGTTAGCTTACTAGGCAAATGTTCAAAATGATTATAGATTTAAAAGAAGTCACACTTACTGTGTCATCCTGGTCTGGCAAGGATGCTGATGCTTGGGTTAAACCCAGGAAGTGGTTCCACATTCCTGGAACATTCCCCACCCGACAAACCATCTCATCCTATAAAGCTCAGCCCACCTACCACACACAACTCTGCCTTTGGGGAGGATTCCTGGCCCGCTGTCTCCTGGATCTCCTTCTTGAGGCTTCCACGATGCCTTGTGCCTATTTCTACCACCATACCTGCCACCTTGTTATAAAAATTTCTTACCCACAAAGTACGGCCATCTTAAAAGGAAGATAATTTTACCCATCCGCGTCTCCACCACGACAAGGGCCCAGCATGTGGAAGGTGCTCAGTATTGGCTAAATGAATGAGTAAAGGACTGAATGAGCTCAATTTGGCAGGGGAAAAAAATGCAAAATCTGCTTATTAAAAGTTTAAAAAGTGAACAAGTAGATTGAATTAAATCATCGAGCCTGGCTGAATGCTTTAGCTTAGAAAAAAATGTGAACGTTTTTTAGATTTATTTTCTCTGGAAAATGAAAATACTAATTATTTGTAGAACTAGTCACTGAATCCTGTCTTCTAATTTTCTTACTGATAGCTTTCTTAATGATAGTCATGAAGACAGTCCCCATAGAGCCGAGGAAATCATCCAAACTTCATCAATCCAAAATCCTAGTAAGGACGATTAATTAGATCACACTGCTGCCTTCATTTTGGATTCTTTCAGAATAAGTGAACATCAGGCCCCAGAATTATATGTGCTGAAATCAATCCTCCACACAGCCACACATAATCGATGTATTCCACTGATGGTGTTGATGCTTCAATTTTTAGGAACTGGAAGTTTTGTGAAGCCAAATGCACCCATTTACCCTGAACTCTGTATCTGGACCTTTGCAGCATTTTCAGCCAGAGAGCATCCATCATTGTAATGTTTTTCTCTCCTAATCGGGTTTTAACAAGTGAATTCATTCTTTAAAAAAATAATACAAATAATTCTTCAAGGAATGAGAAAGTACTGAGTAGAAACCATTTTTTTTTTCTAATTCTGGGATTTATCTTAAGGAAATAGCCATAAATAGAATTATTTTGTTGCAAAGACTGTTCCACATCTTAAATTTTTTTTTCAAATATCAGAAAACAGGGAATACCCTAAATGCCTAAACAATGGGAGTATATTTAAGAGAACTATGGTTTCCACGGTGTAAGCCTCTCAAACCTCTGATTTTTCTTCTCTCCCTACCCCACCAAACTATTCTCCACTGACAGTGAATTTTTTGTAGCCCTCCATAAAGAAAAATAGAAGTTCTCAGAAACAAATCTCCTCCCTTCTCATCAAACTAACAAACTCACCACACCTGCCATCCCTTTCGCCTTTCTTAGAGTTACAAAGGAATACATATCCAAAATCCAAATTTCCCCAATGGTCCTGGATTTTTCTAATTCCATTTTCTTAGGAGACTTTCTACCCTACTCTTCTGGATTATTCTGCTCATTCAAGTTTCTTTTAAAAAAGCAAACAGGAATGTGGTTAAGGATCTGCCTTTGGCTCAGGGTGTGATCCCTGTGTCCTGGGATCCAGTCCCACATCGGGCTCCCTGCAGGGAGCCTACTTCTCCCTCTGCCTATGTCTCTGCCTTTCTCTCTGTGTCTCATGAATAAATAAATAAAATCTTATTTTAAAAAAAGACAAAGGCATACTCATTCTTGCTAGTACCCTATCTTCCTCAAAAATGACCTTATGCAGCTGAGTCAAAATGAACAATTCTCAGTTCTCACCTTACTAGACCTGTCAATAGTTCTCCAGGCCAGGATTGGCAAACTATATCCCATCACATGTTTTGGAAATAAAGTCTAATTTGAACACAGCCAGGATCATTCACTTACATAATATCTAGGGCTGCTTTGGTGCTATAATGGCAGAGTATTCTCTCCTCGAACCAGTCTCTTCCCTTAGCTTCTCGAACAACAATCTCCTGGTTTTCCTTCCACTTCTCTGGCTCCTCTGACTTCTCTCCTTTGGCTCCTTTTCTGGCTCCACCTCATCTACTAGTCTTTATTTATTTTTTTTTTTTTATTTTTTTTTTATATACATTTTTTTAATCTTTTTTTTAATTTTTTTTATTTATTTATTATTTATTATAGTCACAGAGAGAGAGAGAGAGAGGCAGAGACACAGGCAGAGGGAGAAGCAGGCTCCATGCACCGGGAGCCCGACGTGGGATTCGATCCGGGGTCTCCGGGATCGCGCCCTGGGCCAAAGGCAGGCGCCAAACCGCTGCGCCACCCAGGGATCCCTCTACTAGTCTTTAAATAGTGGAGTTCCAGGGCTTAATCCTGATTCTTCTCTTTTTGTACATTTTACCCCTAGATAGCCTCATCTACTTCTTTAGCTGAAATAGCATATCTAGGTCGACAATCCATAAGGCCTATCACCAACTCAGACTCTCTCCTGGGCTCCAGAATCATTTAGCGCTGCATATAAAACATCTCCATTTGGAGGCTTCCCTGGCTTCTCAGACATGAATGTCCAGAACTGCACTCTTACGATTCCCCACCCACAACCAACCACACACACACACACACACACACACACACAATCTACTCCTTTGAAGTGTTTCTTACGTAAGTTTTGGACTTCCATGGATCTATTAGCTCATACCAGAAACAGAAATTATACTTGATAAATTCTTCCTCAAGTCAGTATTGTCAATTTTATTGTCGGGATAGGTCTTGAATGTACTGAATTGTCTTTATACCACTGTATCATTTCTGCAAGCAACTATCATTTCTCCACTGAATTATTGTTCTAGTAATCTTCTAAATGAATGCCTTAATTCTAGCCTCTGGTCAAGCCATTCTCCATGAATCTTCCAGAGAATGTGTTAGACATGACCTGTGCTTCTCAGTGAAGAGTTCTACACAATCTGATTCCCTTGCACACCTCCTCCTCCATATCAGGACGCTCTTCCACTTGTCCATTATGTACCACCCACAGTAATCTTTAAGATTATGGGAGACATCATGTTATTTCCTTAGAGATTTTCATATTTCCTTCCTCTCGTTAGCTAGTTAATTCCTATGCATCCTTCAATTCTCAGCTTTAACGTCACCTTCTCAGAGAGTCCTTCTTTGCCCACTTGGTGGAAACCAGGTTCTTTGTTATAACTTGTCATTACACTTGATTTTTCTTTTATAAGGTACCAAGTTTGACTCAAAATCCACCAAAGGTAATGCTCAAAAATTAGATTCCTTTATTTGGATGATATAAAATTAATTCTATCTCTATGCAACCCCCCAGGCAAATGAGAAATTAAACTTTAATAATAGGAATTATCAATATGGGGTTATGACAAAATTAGGGTAATCACACAGCAACAGGAAGTAGAGGAAACCTTTTTGGTTATTGGCCATCTGCACACACAGGTTAGTGTTGAGATGCTCATGGCCCAAGTTCATGTGGTCAATGCTTTCTAGTTACAGGGAGGACTACTACTGCACCATGCTGGGGCCAAAGATCCCTGGAGCACCTCCCTAGGTACATCACACTTTTCTCTGAAGACTTGCCATCGTCCTGAAGTCCCAGTGTTCCAGAACCTCTTGGACCTCTTTTCCTCCCAGTCAAGAATCTCACTGACTTAATTGCTTCTCAAGTCTCTATTGTCTCTTTTCTCTCCCCATTTGGGTCACTTCTCTAGTCCCAAAGCCTTACTTTCTGACCCTTGCTGGAGGATATCTTTCATCCAGTATGACTGAACCACCCTTAAGTTCGAGGACCTTAAATTGGCTCTCAACACTGCTTAGCAACCCAAACAAGTTTCTCTAGTAAGCTTTCCTGTTGTCCAGAGGAACTCCTTTGTCTCTTCTCTCTTCCCTAACTGCTCTCACATCCCTCCAGACTTCAACAAATGAAGTCTTCATACATCATTAGGAAAAATAAGCCAAGCACACAAATGTCCTTAAATTCCTTTACCACATTTATAAACCGACTTGAAGCCAACTTCTTCATTCTTATGACAAATAAGGACATTTCCTAATTCCCATTTAATACGAATTTATCCACCTGTCCTGTGGATTTTTTTTTTTTTTTACTTTTTACTGTCTTCATAAATTTTCTTCTTTAGTTATCCATTCTCTGTGGCATTACCAATCTCTCCTCTCATCTGCTTTTGTAATCAGCATACAGACTTGCTTATGACTTTTTAAAGTTAAAAGTAGCTCTCCTGTATTTGTCAGCCATTGTCCCACTTCCCTGATTCTTTCGATAGGCCAATCTAAGTGTTCTTGTTTTCTAGATATACTTCCTTTATTTACTTAGCTCACGCTGATACCTATATCATCCTGGGTTTTGTCTTTATCATTTAAACAGAAATGAGGCCATCAAAATCAGAAAAAAAAAATACATGTGGCCAGATCTTATTGACATTTTTAAACAATCCAAATAATTGGATTTTAAACAATCCAATAGTAATTTCTTGATTCGCAGTCTAGGTGCTAGTATTCTTACTTGGTTCTGCCTCAAACCTGCCCCATTTGGGAAAGACTCCTATCTCCAACATGACAGTGGGACCCATTCCTTAAGAGGGAAATTTCACTTCCAAAGATCTCTTTCTTCTGTATCCCCCCTTCCCTGAGGCACCTGTAGTGGAGCCCATCTGCAGCCCAGGACAGACAAAACAATTGCTAAATTTAGTTTATTTCAGCATAGGTGACCAACTTCATTAGATATTTGACTTTTACTATGTTGATACTTCCAACCCTCAAGACCACAAGGTAGGATCCTCTTGATAAAGCCTACATCCTAGTGTTGCATATATGGCTGTGCCCACATGATTATCCTTCTGGAGAACTTGGCCCATTCAGCACCAACTCCAGTAACAGAGCTCTGTTGAATGCAGCAAACAGACACACGGGTCTCTGTGTTCAGCTCTACTCCAGATATTTCCAACAGCACTTGGGGGAGAGCTGGGAAAGGTACTATTTTGAGAAGTCAGATTCTACATGGATAGGTAACTGTCAATCAAAGGGATCCGGGAGGCAGAGTTACCCTGATGATTCAGCAGCACCCCACCCACCTTCACTTTCCATGGCTGTCCAATTGAAGATCTGCATGCAACCCTAGGACTCCTGGCAGTCCCATATTAAAATCACAAACATCTACAACACCTTTTCCATAGCGACACTGTCTCCAGAGTTGTTATAAACTCTCCTGATTCCTTGAAGTAACTAAGGAACAATGGCTCTGAAATTTATCTTCCACTTTTCTGTCTTGAAATAACAGAGTCCAATTGCATGATGGCTTTGGGGGATTTTTAATGCTGGAATTGGCAGGAAAGTTTGAATGAATTTTCAGTCCTATATTCTTTTTTCTTCTTTATATGTATTTTGAATGCTTGCATTTCATTTCAGGGAAAGACCTGAGGCAAGATTGACCTAGAAATTTCTATAGCTTAGCACAGTTTCTCTGTGGACCTCTGCACGATGTATGTTCAAGTTGATTCAATGAACAATGTATAAACACTGAGTGATAGCTGTGGATCAGAGAGACTCAAAATATAGCTTCAGTCACAGTGAAAGAACAAATTGGCAATAGAAATGTGTGTATGTGTGTGTAGGGCACCTAAAAAAAATCTCAGAAATAAAGTGAGAGTCTTGAAGATGTAGCCTGTAAACAGTTAACTATCACGTGGGCTTTGGAACTAAGATATCAGAAACCCAAGGAGGAAAACAAATAATGTAAGAAAATGGAAGGTTTTGCTTTGGGTTGAAAACCTATGGGGGAGAGAAAAGCCCTTCCAACCCAAGAAACATAAGTATTGGCCCTACATACAAGAGAAGGGGGAAAATTTTAATCTGTGCAGCAGCCTTGAGTTGTAGACTTAACTTACTTGAGAGAAGCAAGCTCTTGACAGAGGAGAATAAAAAAAGGACCTAGAGGGAAAAAGGATTGTCACAAATATAACTTGCAGAGATTGGAGGTTACAGGGGACTAACAAAACTCACTCAGACCTTGTAGAACATGAAAGCTGACGGAAGACAACATTCAGAGAAAAGAACAAATGACAGAGCTCACACCAGCTCTCACCAAGAACCTAAGGGCCCAGTCTTTGGAACAACAGCAATGTATGGTGAGACATGGAGAGAGAAGATACTTTTGTACCTAGTTTTTAAAAAGTATTTTCTCTAAGAGGTGTGACTTATTCAGTTAGGCTTTAATTTCTCTTGGAAAAAAGAATTGTTTTTACATGGAGCAGGGGGGCTTAAATAATTTTAAAGTGTCACAGCAAATTTCAGGCATATAGCATTGCTGACAGTTTATTATGTGGCCGATGCTGTCATCTGGTGCCCATTGTTCAAGTCTCTGATGAAGAAGCTGTACCTAATTTGAAATGAGAGGCACAATCATGGATGAATCTCAGCCTGGTATACCTGTGGCCTTGTAATTATGTGATGTCCTGAAGAGATCTATGTCAGAAGTTTCTACAGCAACAACCAAACAGGTTTGTAAAGGTCTTTAGAAGCTGAACCACCCAATCCTCCCTTGCAAGTGGAAAGTAACAAGGAAATGGGGGTAAGGATGGCAGAGTCAGGTGGATTTCTCCAGCACCCAGGCTATCTCTACAGCAGTTAGCCATTCCCTCAAGGTGACCACAGAATTGACTCTAAGATCCATTAAGTTAACAGGAAGAAAAAGAAGGAAAATATTGGTCCTTCCAGGAAAAGCTCAAGGGTTTTCTCAAAGCTCAAGGATGACAGTGAAGGTTAGATTTTAGGATAACTATTGGCTATGTTCATGATTAGAACAAAATATTAGTAGCGTCTTATGTCTATGATATAGAGATAAAATACTTGTTTCAACTTCTTGTATCACCACCTCTTTGTAAATAGTTTGAGAAAGCAACAGATCTAATTTTGGTAAGCCTATGCAAAAGTGTAGTTTGAAGATAGGTTGGTGTGATCAGATGTACACTTTATATGTATATCGGAGGCTACAGTATGAAGGGTGAATTGAATGGAATTAATGGCAGGGAAATCAATTAGTACATAAGACAGGGTAAGTCTCTGGATCTGAAAGTTCACCATCCTTTATGAATTCACATATTTTAAGGAATTCACATATTTCTAAAGTTTTCTCAAACCCTAAAATTGTCCCTATATTTATATGGAACTAGGTGAACAAAATTCACACTACTCATTGTTTTTGTAGACTTCAATCACAGCATTGGACTCCTCTACTGCCCTAGCCCAGACCAAAGTCTTATTTGATTTCTCATGCAAGTGTCTCCATCCTCTGGTTCCCGTAGCACCCTCTCTCAGCTTTCCACAACTCATCTGCAGTCTTTCTTTTAGATATATAAACCAGTGCAGCTCGTAGAGCAAAGCCAGATTTTTGCTGGGTTTCCAATACCTTTTGTAATACTGCCCAGAGATTAGTTGATCTTTGGGGCTGCCTAACTATATTGAGTCATCCATAGTCATTCGTCACATAAATGTATTATTCAGGGTTCTCCAGAGAAACAGAACTGTTAGGATATATTGAGATAGACATAATAACAAATTTATTGGGGGAATTGGCTCATACAGTCATGGAGGCCAAGAGGTCCCATAATCTGCCATGACAAGCTAAAGAAGCAGGAAAGCCAGTGGTTGGTATAATCCATCTGAGCTCAAAAGCCTGAGAACCAGGAGTGCCAATTTCCAAGAGCATGAGAAAATGAATGTCTCGGCTAAAACAAGAAGAGAAAATTTGCCCATCTCTCACCTTTTTGTTTTAATTCGAGTTCTCTACAGATTGGATGATACCCACCCATAGTGTGAGAACAATCTTTTTTTACTCAGTCTACTGATTCAAATGCTAATCTCTTCTGGAGACAGAAAGGAAAATGTTTCACCTCAGGAAATATGTTTCACCAGCTATTTGGTCATCCCTTTACCCAGACTGACACATAAGATATCAACCATGACCATGAGAGTAGCAGAATAACTTTTACTTTCTCTGTGTACAGACTGCACACTTGCCTCTTCTAAGGACACACTCACTTTACATTGGTTTCTTTTGGGTATTGATGACACACACATCAAAAGCAGAAAGTTAAGAGCAACAGTGATGACACTCTTTAACTTCTCATATTTCTGACGTTCTTTACAAATTACATAGAATTTTTCAAATGAATTATATTATTTTTTTGCCAAAACAACCTTCTGTAAGTAGCTTCGCTGACCTACAGACTGAGACTCAGAGAAGTTGAACCACCTGCCTAATATAATCCAGCTCAAGGCAGCAGAGCTGTGGTTGTCCAGGGTCTCCTGGTTCCAACACCAGTCTTTCCCTTCTTTCACCCTGGAAAAATGTGTAAGTATGAAGTCAACTGACCCTGCTTTATCATTTTGAAAGATGAGGAATCATTCACTTTGTCTTATCACCTTAGTTTTTCCTAAATACTTTCATTAGCAAGGACTCTGCTTTAAAGAATTTTCCAGTCTTCCAAAGCTTGTTACACTCCTCAGTATTCACACATCATTATGATTTTCCTGTAAAACTGAATAATCTGTGTATTTAGTGTGCTTGTTCATGCTGACTTGGAGAGAAAAGGGTGTTTTTCAATGTGTCACATTGCTGTAATTCTTGTAGGCCATGGCTATTTAAACCTTCACATCTATAAATCAGCTATCACATAAATGTCTCTTGGGATTCTTTCAGTTTAAAAAAATTACAACTTTAATTTTCGTATCCAGCATCCAAATTGAGAAGGGAGTGGATACTTTCTATCCCGACTGCTACTATGAAATAAGCCAGTTTGCTGGAAATTTTACATTCTGTGGTGTTCTGTTTTCTGTGAAAAATATTTCTAAAATCCATACTTGCCCAGAACCCTTTTCTGGAAACAGCTCTACCATCCTACAGTCTGGCTTTTCTGTGCCTGGTCTTCCAGGGATAGAAGTGGCTTTAGAGACTTTCATCCAGCTGGTCCTTCTCCCCATCTCCAACCAAGCAACGTGACTGGGAACGTCTGAATTTCTTTCCTTTACTCTTGCCTTGTTCAACAGATTTCGGATGAAATCGTTGAGTCCTGTCTTGGGATTTGGATTCCACACTCACTCTTAATTTGAGCACATCTGGGCCTTGTCACATAGTGAGAAAAACAAGTGCTCTTGTTTCTTAGACATACTGTTAGATAACAACATGGCATTAGCCAAGTCTGTTAATTAAAGTCTAGGTTAATCAAGGCTGAAAAACAAAATCATGTAGTATTGCTCTTCTCAGCCTAGATACAAAGTCATGTTCCTTGCCCCTCCTTCTTGACATTTGTTTTAGAGATCCTTACTGCAGACATAGTGGGGCAGGCGTGTTTGGAGGCTATGAAGGGTAAGAATGTATGAAATGGGGGATCCCTGAGTGGCTCAGTGGTTTAGCACCTGCCTTTGGCCCAGGGCGCCATCTTGGAGTCCCGGGATCAAGTCCTGCGTCAGGGCTCCTGGCATGGAGCCTGCTTCTCCCTCTGCCTGTGTCTCTGCCTCTCTCTTTCTCTCTATGTCTATCATGAATAAATAAATAAAATCTTTAAAAAAATGTATGAAATGTGAGCTAATTCCCTGAGGATATTTGCTTTCTATGGATCTCTCAGCCATCCGTTTCAGAGATCCTGAGCAAGTCTTTACTCATATCTCTCAACAAAGTATAGCAGATCAAACAAAACCAGCTTTATCTGATCTGTGTATCATAATTCACCTTGCCAGATCCTGATTTCACAAGAAATGTTTGAAGGTTACCCTAAGTTAGATTAAATTATGAGTGGTGTAACATGTGAAAAAAAAAATCACAAAGGCCCACAGGAGATCTTATTAATTCAAATCTGCTACAGGATTTTTTCATCGCCTCTAACATTTTAAATATTCTACATATTTCTTTAGCACTTTGATTTGGACATCAGAAGGACATGTTGGGGAAGTAATGACTCACCACCTACAAAATCAAAGTCCAAGCTTTAGTTTGACCCAAAATATTCTTTGACACTTCCAAGTTTGTGTACCAAAAGAGCAAAGAGAATTCTCGTTTTCTGAAATCGATGGAGACATCACTGTTGAGAGTATCAGGAACCATCTGCCAATAGTTTCTCATGCTTTTAGCACTGCTGGGGGTGGGAGCGTGGGGCTTGCTGCCCACGTGTAGGTTATTCCTTACAGTGAGGAAGGTCAGGAAAAATAGGAAAACGAAGAAGAGAAGCAGGGGCAAAGACAAAGGAAAATGGTATATCAGGACATGCTAAGTTACACTGTGCTGGTGAAATAAACAACACACAAAATCTCGGGGGCTCAAAAGAACAAAGGTTCATTTCTTGCTTGTAGTACATGACCTTCTTTGGCAGGATGGAGGCTATGGTTGTATCCTCACATCTCCACTTGAAGATCCAAATTGAGACAGTGGATGCCATCTGGAACAGTGTACTTCCCTATTACCATAAGGAAAGGAGAAGGCATTGATGCATGCTCTAGGTATTAACACTCTCACTGGGAAGTGACACATTTTACTGACCGGGCAATAGTCTCATAATCACACTTTATGAGAAGTATATTCCTACATTGTGCTTAAAAGGGAAGACCTGAAAAGTCATCATAATCCTAATGATTACCCTAGTTGGGGAAAAAAAAGTGGGGGCAGGATTAAGGAATATCCCTAGGTCTGAACTGTGGGCACTCTGCCCTGGAGGGAGGTATGTGGGCTCAGGAAGGGCAGGCTCTACATTAAGTAGGGTGCTTATGCTTACTGTAGGAAATCCAACAGACAGGAGAAGTAGTTTCCCCAAGTACTCACAGGAAGGAAATAGCAGAACTAGGCACTTTGGTTTCCTGTGCACACGTCTGCTGTCTCAGCCATGCTCTAAACTGTCCCACTGAGGGGGGCACTTGACGGAATGAGCACTGGGTGTTATACTATATGTTGGCAAATCAAACTCCAATAAAAAAAAAAATGCAAAAAAAAAAAAACAAAACTGTCCCACTGAGTAATTAATTGACCATTTGATGTCTGCCCTTAAGATACTTCCAGAGAAGCAGAGTAAAAACCAGGCACACAAGAAATTAGGGAAACTACCAAGTCAGTATAAATTATAAATTAAAGCTTAAGTTGTGTTAAAACAGACCTAAGAACGAGTGCTTGGTACAGCCAGGGAGCACCCTGGGAAGCCTTCCCGAAGGAGACAGGATTCATAAGTGCCCTCCAGGGATCAATAGGATTTGTTTAAGGGAAGAAAAAAGCAGAGAACTTTCAAAATGAGCAGAACAGCAGGTGAAAAGGCAAAAGGGAAGGAGAGAGCCCAGCAGCAGTGAGAACCCCTGGGGAGGCTGGGCTGGGGAGGCTGGAGGCAAAGGGCAGGGACACACACTGGATGCGCCCCACTGAGCAAGGATTCCTTGGCAGGCAGTCGGCCCTGCAGACAGATGAAGCTGTGAAGGGCTCCTGAGCAGAGGTGCAGGTGCTTAAGAAAGTGGTTTGGCAGCAAGATGGTTTGGTTTGGGGCAAGAGAGAGCTTCAAGGAAACTCGCCCTCCGAGAGACCATTACAAGGATCCTGGTAATAGGCAGATGTGGAGTTGCCTTCTAAGATGCCCAAACTCAACAGGTCGACAGTACTTTTTTAAGTCTTGATTTCAGTTCAATGCCAGGCATTGGGTGCTCGTTTTTAGGATACGGTGTGGGAGTCACCATGTGGAAATGGATCCTCCTCCCCTTGGTCTCCAGAGTGAGAAGGGGTTAGCAGGGTGAACCTCTGGCACAGGGGTCAAGCAGCAGCTATGCAGAAAACTGCAGCAGCAGGGAGATAAAGGAGTCACAGCCCCAGGATTCTGATCTCACCGTTGAGCAGGCCTGAGGGTGACCTCTCTGAGCTGATGAAACTGGACAACTCTCTGAACCTGAAAATGAGCCTTGACCCAGACTCACAGCTCCAGCTCCCTGCCCCTAAGTCCACCAAACAGCACAACTTCGCTAGAGCCAAGGGATCTTACACACATCCTTGGGGGAACTTAATTGCCTACTTATTGCTGTGATTAATGAGGGCAAACCTGCTCCTAGCAATGCCTCATAAAAAGAGGGAGCAGCCACCTATTAGAACACAGGGGCCGGGAACCATGAAGTGCCTTCCAGCCAAGCATCAACACATTACCCCCAGGAGACCGACAGACCCACACCCCCACACACATCCATGAACATGCACACACACTTATTTCCAGGGACCTCCTGCACACACCACACTAGGACAGGGCCTGTCTCCCTCCCTCCTCCTCCCCTCTCCCAGGCCCTCCAGGCCACCACAGCCCAACTGGTTGTCTTGTCATCAGGCTCCTGGAAGTCCAGCCACTGAAACAGCTGGAGGTGACATAGGATTCAGGCCATTTCCGCCAAGGTACAATAGCCACGCTGAGGCTGTGACTCATCCAGATTCAATTTATACTCTGCTTCCTTCTGATTTTATGGTGCTTTTACTTTCATGGCCCTGAAAAAGCATCTTTGTCAAAATACACATCATAGTATTAGGCCTGCGAAGGCGGCACTTTACGACACCCTCCCCCGTGAGGGCACAAATGGGGAGGGGTGTGACATAACTCCTATTTATCTGTTGGCCACTGGCTCCCACTGTAAGGCAGAAAGGATCTTGCTGCTTCCATTAGGAAGCTTTCTCTTCCTGAGGATGGTAATTAGCTAAATGCTCTTAAGCTCCAGTATGGAAACAGCTGGGTGTGTTTCCAGGTGATGGTTCAAAGCTTTACTTGTAGAGATCTCTGCCTTTCTAGATGGTAATTGCAGTGTGGGGGAAACACAGGAAAAACAGCTAGCAAATAACAAAGCTAGAGGTGCAGGCAGGAGGCAGCTGGTCACAGGGACACATGCTGGGGGCAGCGGGGAGTCGCAGCGAGGGCCAGTTCCGGATATCTGGCCTCCCCAGCCAGGATGGATCCTGGGGAAAGTGAGCTGGCCCCAAGCTGAGCCCAGGCCAGGGCCACAGGAGACTCTCAGGGAAGGAGAGGTTACGGTCCAATGTTCCTCACAGGCATGTCAAAAGAAAATTAATTTTCAAAATGACATTAACTCGAAATATAAGCTGGATTAAAATGGCTTTTTTTTTTTCTAGACTTTCCAATTGCAAAGTTAGGAGTAAATTTATGTAAACTGAACTGTTTTCCTCTTTCTGGTAGAGGTAGTGCTCTTTCTTTACCCTAAGCATGTGCTAGCTCAGTCTCTTGGATCCTGGCACGGAGCTGTACCCTGGACACACTTGTCTTGGTGATACAGAATTGATCAGAGTCAGGAACGCCATCAAGAGCCTGAAGCCTGTGGGGCACCTGGGTAGCTCAGTGGTTGAGCATCTGCTTTTGGCTCAGGGCATGACCCTGGGGTCCTGGGATTGAGTCCCACATCGGGCTCCCTGTGGGGAGCCTGCCTCTCCCTCTGCCTGTGTCTCTGCCTCTCTCTGTGTGTCTCCCATGAATAAATAAATAAAATCTTAAAAAAAAGAGAGAGCTTGAAGTCTGTGACAGGAATTCTGGGCAGTGTGGTATGCTTTGCCCCAGGTAGGAAGCCATTGCTCATGAGGATACCTGTCATGGGGCAATAGTTGGGGAACCCTTCAGTCCTAGAGCCTATACTCAAATGTCACTTCAGACAGGTCTTCCCTAACAAATCTCTCACTAGAAGATCTCCTCCCTCCCAATCATTCTCTGTCTCTACCATGATTTATTTCCCTCTCTAGCACTTATCTAAACCTCGTATACTGCACCCTAATTCTTTTACTGTTTTATTTACTGTATGAAGGTATGTGGTAGGCCAAATAAAGTTCACTTGAAGATGCTCATGTCTAACCCATGCAGCCTGTGAATAGGCTACCTTCATGGCCAAGAGAACTGAGCACATGTGAATAAATTCAGAATTTTAAGATGAGAGTATTATCCTGGATTGTCTCTAGGTGGGTATGATACAACAACCAGAAAAGTCCTTAAAAGAGAAAGGCAGGAGATCAGTCAGTAGAAGACAGTGCTGCGATGCAAGCAGAAGAACAACAGGCCATGTGATGTAGACCATGGGCCACGGAGTGCAGGTGACTTCTAGAAGCTAGAAGAGGCAGCATGGATTCTTCTAGAGGTTCTAGAAGGAAATCAGTCCTGCTAACATCTTGATTTTACCCTTCTAAGACCCATTTTGGACTCTGGCTCCAGAACTGTAAAATAATAGAATTATATTGCTTTAAGCTTGTGATAATTTGTCATAACAGCAAAAGGAAACTAACACAGGGTTTACACTCTGTTCCCAGCTCCTAGACTAATGCCCAACACAGAGAAGGAAATAAACACCACTTGCTGAATGAAGAATGAATTAATGAATTTATTCCACACCTGCAATATGAAGCTACAAGATTTTTGAGGGTAGTATCCAGGCCAGAACTGGCTTTTTCTCCCCAGTTGTTGGCACTTTATACAAAGTAATCGGTCAGGGAAAAAAAAATACTAGTTGATTTAATGAGTTAGAGGTTTGAGATAGTATGCCCAGCTGCATTCAGGCATCAGTTTATAGAGAACGTGTGTACCCAACACTAATTGGCATTAAGAGTAAAGACCAAAAAGATCACACCTAGTCACACAGTTACTTACAGCTTAGTCGGGGAGAGAAGGATAGAAACCAAAAACTCTACACTGCAAGAAGTGAGGGTTAACCTTAATTGAGCGCCTACTATGTGACAGGCACTGTGCTCAGATACATTTCAATAAAGCTTCTGAGAGAACGGGCTTTGTGGTCTAATAAATCCTGAGTTCAAATTTCAGTTTGTACAAATTACTTCATCTCCCTGAGCCTCTAATGCCCCATTGTGACTCTGGGAAACAATACTTACCTTACAAGGTTAATGGGAGAGTTAAATGAGCTAATGATCATGAACATAAAAGTTGTAATACTTAATTTTAGGTGTCAAACTTAGGTAGGCCATGGTACCCAGATATTTGGCCAAACGTTATTCTGGATATTTCTGTGAGGGTGTTTTAAGATGAGATTTAGATTTAAATTGATGGACTTTAAGTGGAAGATTGTCCTCTGTAATGTGGGTTGACTTTATACAAACAGTTGAAGGCCTTCATAGAATGAAGATTGAACAAGAAGGAATTTTGCTGGCCAATGCCCTTTGGGCTTCAACTGCAACTTCAGCTCCTACATGGGTCTCTGGGCTGCTGATCCACTCTACAGATTTTAAACTTGTCAGCCTCTATAAGGCAGATAACACACACACACACACACACACACACACACCCTGTTGATTCTCTTACTCTGGACAATCCTTTTTTTTTTTTTTTTTTACTCTGGACAATCTTAATACAAACATATAGTATTATAGTATAATGCCTAGCCATCTTGTAATGCACTGTATCTCACTTAATGCTCACCTATGACTACTTTAGGTATGATTACTCTCATTATACAGGAGAGGAAATTACATATTAGAGAGATGATTCACATTCAGTGGTACCCACCACCTAAGCCTGGATGCTCCATCTACAATATTGTTCTCACTCTGCTTTAAAAGCTGGCCAGGCAACATGCTAAGAGAATTGTTGATGTCAAAATTTATTGAAATTCCAGATTTCTTAATATTTTTCAAAGTATAAACAAACATTTAATCAATATTTAGTGCTCTAATACATTGCATTACACTAGATGTCCCCCCCCCCCAGGCTCTTTGGAACTGCTAAGATGAGCTTCAGAAAGATGCCATGTATCAAGAAGAAGATGCTCTGACAAGCAGTCTCCTTTTACCCATGCATTTTAACTCTGTATAATCTACTTGTATCCCACCACAAACCTACACCTACTGACTACATTCTCTAAATTTTCTCTGATCATCTCTTAAATATACAGATTTACTCTGTGCTCATCTACCCTTCCTCTACCCTCAATAAATATGAATAGAAAAACATAGATTTCATGTTTTCAGAAGGAACTACTGACAAAATAATTCAGAGACATGACATTTATTAATTGCTAACAATGCTTTATGCCAAACTAAGATTTGGAAGGATCCAAACATTCCTAAATGTAGTTACTTCTGCCTCCAGGGAAGATGGAATAACTGGGATCATATTTCCGGGATATTTACCTTCCTACCTGGAGCAACAAAAATATAGACATAATATACGAAATAATATCAAGACATAAGACATCAGGAAAGGAGACCACTAATCTTTGATAATTAAGAAATATGCGAGATGGCCCTAAAATCACTATGGCAAACTTCCTTTGGATAAAGTCCAAAATTCCAGACTAAAATGTACCCAACTCCTTCTTAAACTGAGGAGACTGGACTAGAATTCCTGGGACTGCAAGGTAGCTAGACTTCACAAAACATAATACTGGAGAGGAGAGAGTCATGATGTGACAAAACTCTGGAGGTCTTCAGAGAGTCACTCCTGAGTATTTAACTAAATATTGACTAGCACACACATGTGAGGAAACCAAGAAAGAAAGAAAGAAAGAGAATGACCTTAAAGGGTAAATGTAACAGTGCAATGCTTCACAAGACTGGGAAAAATTCCTGGTCCCATGAGAAAACCTCAAGAACCATAGGACATTGAGCATAGCACACAAAGGATCTTACATCAATAATGGGGGATAATTAGCCCCAGATCAAGCATTGCTCTGGTCCTAACAAATACTAACAGCAAGACCTAAAAGGATTAAACTATTTCCAAGTAAATATATCAGATAAGGGGAAAAAAAGCTCAAGAATATCTATGTGAACACACACACACACACACACACACACACACACACACACAAATCCAGCATTCATTTAGGTAAAATTTATAAGTCTGGTACCAAATAAAAAGTTACCAGGCATTTAAAGAAACATACAGAAAAATATAACACACAATGATGACATAAATCAATTGAAACTGACCAAAAATTGACATAGATATTAGGATTAATGCAAAAGGACATTATAGTCATTGTAATTGTATTCCAAAGATTGAAAACATTAGGTAGAGACATGGACAAATCAATCTTCAAAAGATAAAAATCTACAAGGTTTGAGATGAAAAGTACACTAAATGAGATTTATAGCTTAGACATTACACAAAAAAAATCAGTAAATTTGAAAACACAGCACTGGACACTATCCAAAATGAAACAGATATATATATATATGTAGTAATGGAAGAGTATTAGTAAGCTGTGGAATGATTTCAGATGGCTAATATATATGTAATTAAAGTCATATGTAATGAAATAAAACAAGACCCATTCTAATCAAATTGCTCAAAATCAATAATAAAGAAAAATGATAAAGGAGAATAGAGGGGAGAAAAGACATCAGAGAAACATTTTTTAAGGCAAAAGACTTCCATTTTGAAACAATACAGATGAGAAGATAGTGGCATAACATCTTTAAAGTAGTTCAAAAAGCCTGTCAATTTATAGTTTTATATCCAACAAAAGTCATTTTTTAATACGAAGATTAAATAAAATCTTCCAGACATCCAAAATCTGAAAGAATTCATCACCAGCTGACCTACACTACAAAAACATTGTTAAAGGAAGTCCTTCAGGTAGAAGGAAAATAATATCAGATGTATGAATCTACAAAAGGAATGAAGAACACCAGAAATGATAACTTAATGGATAAATATATGAGTTTTTCATATTATTTAAATGTCTTTAAAAGACAACTGTTTAACTAATGTAGTATAGGGTTAATAACAACTGAAGAAGTAAAATGTATGAAATCAATAGCACAAAGAAACATAGGGAATTACCTTGCCCTTACCAACAACTAACTTTTCAACTGTTTCTATGAGTTTGACTTTTTAAAAAAGATTTTATTTATTTATTTATGAGAGACACAGGGAGAGAGAGAGGCAGAGACACAGGCAGAGGGAGAAGCAGGCTCCGCTCCGTGGGACTTGATCCCAGGACTCCGGGATCACACCCTGGGCTGAAGGCAGCACTAAACCACTGAGCCACCTGGGCTGCCCAAGTTTGACTTTTTATTTTGATTCCACATTTAGTGATATGCAGTATTTGTCTTTCCCTATCTGGCTCACTTAGCATAATGCCTTCCATTTGTGTTGTTGCAAATGGCAGGATTTTCTTTTTTCTCAGAGTTGAAGAGTATTCCATTGTGTGTGTGTGTGTGTGTGTGTGTGTGTGTGTGTATAACTGTATATTGTACCTATATAATTATGCATATATGATATACATATATATCTTCTTTATCCACTCATTGACAGATTGTTTCCTCATCTTAGCTATCATGATTAATGTTTCATTGAACATGACTGCAGATATTTCTTTGATATCCTGTTTAATTTGTTAATTTTAAAAGCTTTCCTACAAAGAAAACTCTAGGACTTGATGACATCGATAGTGAATTCTACTCAAAAGTTAGGGAAGAAATACTACCAAATTTATTCAAGGTCTTCTGGAAAATTGAAAATTACAGACTACACCCCAGTTCATTCTCTGAGGCTAGCATTTCCCTGATGTCAAACTAGACAAAAACATTACAAGAAAAAAAAATCCACTACAGCTAATAACCTATATTAGGCTATTAATAACTTGATTGACATAAATGCAAAAATTCTATCTAAAATTTTAACAAATCAAATATACTGCATAAAAAGGAAAATATAACCTAGTGGGATTTACTCTAAAAATACAAGTTGGTTTTACATTTGAAAAGCAGTAAATGGGGATCCCTGGGTGGTGCAGCGGTTTAGCGCCTGCCTTTGGCCCAGGGCGCGATCCTGGAGACCCAGGATCGAATCCCACATCGGGCTCCCGGGGCATGGAGCCTGCTTCTCCCTCTGCCTATGTCTCTGCCTCTCTCTCTCTCTGTGTGTGTGTGACTATCATAAATAAATAAAATTAAAAAAAAAATAAAAAGCAGTAAATGTATTTTGCCATATTAACAAACTGAGAAATAAAACCCATGTTATCATCTCAATAGATGCCAAATAATCATTTGACAAAATCCAATATCTATTCCTGATTTTAAAAAGAAGGGAGAAGAGGAAAAGAATAAGGATGAAAAGGAGATAGAAGGGGGAAAAAAACTTCAATAGAAAGTAGACAAGAATTTCCCAAAACTAATAAGATGTACAGAAACCTACAGTACACTGATAAATTATAATACACATGATGCTTAACAGTAAAAAAGTGAAAGTTTTCCCTGTAAGACCGGAAATAAGACAGGGATATTTATTTTTTACTACTTCTACTTGATATTGTACTAGAGATTCTATCCATTTGAAATAAAGCAAAAAAATTAAAGAGCCTCCAAATTGGAAAGAGATAATGAGCTGGGATATATTCTCTAGTTTATTTACAGATTATAAAATAATCTATGTAGAAAATCTGATGGAATCTACAAAAGCTAAATGTGAGCTTATCGATGTTGCAAAATATAGGTACAAAAATCTATTTTATTTCTATATGCTAGAAATGATCAAAAATTAAATGGTAAAAATACCATTTACAAGCACATGAAAAATTTGAAATATTTAGAGTTCTGACAAATAACGTGAAATACATGTACAGTAAAAGCTACAAAACACTGCTGACAGAAACTAAAGATCTAAATAAATGGACAGAAATGTTATGTTCGGGTCAGAAGGCTCATTATTGTTAGGATGTTAACTCTCCTTAAATTAATTAGTAAATCATAGTATTTCTAATCAAAATAACACAAGGTTTTTAAAACAAAAATTGATATGCCACCTAGGTGGCCCAGTCGGTTAAGTGTCTGTCTTTGGCTCAGGTCATGATCTCAGGACCCTGGGATCGAGTCCCACATTAGACTTCTTGCTCAGCAGTCTGCTTTTCCTTCTCCCTCTATCTGCTGTTCCCCCTGCTTGTGCTCTGTTTCTCTGTCAAATAAATAAATAACATATTATTTTAAAAACAGAAATTGAGGGACACCTGGGCTGCTCAGGGGTTAAGCTGGAGTCCCGAGATCAAGTCCTGCATTGAGCTACCTGCATGAAGCCTGCTTCTCTTTCTGCCCTATGTCTCTGCTTCTCTGTGTGTCTCTCATGAATAAATAAAATCTTTTAAAAAAAAGAAATTGATAAACTAAATCTAAAATTCATATGGAAATTCAAAGGATTGAGAAAAGTTGTACCAATTTTGAAAAAGAACAAAGTTGGAAATATACTATTACCTAATTTCAAAACTTACTATAAAACTACAAAAATGAAGACTATATACTATTGATCTAAAGATAGACACATATCAATAGACAGCCCAGAAATAGACACACATATGTAAATATGGACAACTGATTTTCAACAAAGGTGCAAAGACAATTCAATGGATAAGGGATATATATAGTCATCATCAACAGATGGTGCTGAAACAATGAGCTATCCATACGTTTTTAAAAAGTGATCTTCAATACCTTCAATAGTACCATATACAAAAACTCATTCAAAATGGGTCACAGACTGGTATGCCTGAGTGATTCAGGTCATGATCCCAGGGTCCTGGGATTGAGTCCCGCATCGGGTTCCCCACAGGGAGTCTGCTTCTCCCTCTGCCTATGTCTCTGCCTCTCTCTGTCTCTCATGAATAAATGAATAATTTTTTAATGGAAAAAAATGGGTCACAGACCTAAATGTTCAAGCTAAAACTATAAAATTTCTAGAAGGCAACATAGGAGAAAATCTTTATGACTTTGACTTAGGAGAATATTTCTTAGACACAATGCCAAACAAATGATCCAGGATAAAAAAAAAATGTACAGAAAAGAGTTAATATAGCAGGACTGAGGTTGCTATTCTTGAAAGAGGTGCAGGAAAGGTTGACCCTCTCTTAGTGTCTGGAACCTTGGACTCCAGAAAGATTCTCACCATTCTCAACTGATAAGAGCCCCGACTGTTCCTACAAACAATATGGCTTATGCTAAACACATGCTTTCCTTCTGAGAGTCTGGAATTTTTTATATATGCTAGGAAGAAGATGCCTACAAACCAGCCCCCAATCACAGCCCCAGCCAGCTCTAATGAGCTCCCCTGGTAGACAACACTTTGTTCAGATTGTCACAATTAGATGCTAGAAGATCGTCACCATCTGTAACTCCATGATGAGAAGACCCTTGAAAGCTTACTTGATTTCCTCAGGACTGCATCTCAGACACCGTTCCTTTCACTGATCTTGTTTGTATGCTGTTGCTGCTCTAAGTTTTAGTCATGAGTATAATTGCAGGCTGTATCCTATCAGTTTTCCTACCAAATCACCAAACATGCTGTTGGTTTGATGAATCTCTGATATCAAAATAAGCTGATAATTTGGACTTCATGAGAATTGGAGAAGTCTACTCTTCAAAAGACAAGCCAGAGTCTGAGAAAAAAATATTTGCAAAGCCTATATCTGATAAAAAATACTTCTACCTAGAACATATGAAAAACTCTCAAAACTCAATAATAGATGAAAAAATCAATTTTATAAAAAATGAGGAAAATATTTGAATAAACATTTCTCCCTCCAAAAAGGTATATGTATGATAAATAATAAGTACATGAAAAGAGGCTACATAATACTAATTGTTAATTTCACTAAGGGAATGCACATTTTTACCAATGGGGTATCACTACACACGTATTAAAATGGCAAAAACAAATTGATCACACGAAGTATTGATTAGCATGTGGAGGAGCTGGGAAAAGTGTCACACTTTGGATTACTGTTCAGTAGTTTTCTAAAAACTTAAACATGTACCTACCATATCATCGATCCATTCCATTCCTACGTATTTACCCAAAATAAATGAGAGCATTTGTCCATATGAATGCGTGAGCATATATGTTCATGGAAGATTTTTTTCAATAGCTTAAAACTGGGAGCAAACCAAATGTCCATCAACAGGTGAAGGCAATATAATTACACCGACCATAAGACAAGTGTAGTTCTATTTAAAAATTAATTTAGTATTCATTGTAGGTGGTATAGATTCCATAGGCTACAAGCTCTAAAAGTTGCATACTCTGTAGTCTATACATGTATTCTATGAATCTGTGACTATAAGTATAATCACAGTGGAGATGTCAAAGTCTAAATTTGAGCTCCTTCACAAACATAAGGTTCTTACCCAAATGGACTTTCTAAACAGCCACACAATGCCATCTGCCCTGCACACGTAGTTTGTGGTAGAACTGTTCTCGTGCCCAGGCCTAAGGCTCTCCATTTCTTACCTTTGCTTCAGTCCTCTCAAGACCATGAACACACACACACACACACACACACACACACACACACACAAACACCCGTATTTATTAAATTTCTACTTCATCAAAGTTCTACACGAGGCACAGTGAAGGAGTCTAGACTGATATCTATGGAATCTGTCTTCTAGTTTGAAATATAAAGATCAAAACATAGCAAATGCAACAACAAAAGTACAAATGATGACAATGTATAAAGTTCCAGGCTCCAGCAGGTAACATTTGGTACAATTACTGATGCTCTTGGTGACACTCTGAAATGATAGATGACCCTTTTGTCTGTTAATTATTAAAAGTCACCAAAGAGGACAATAAAATGCAATAGTAGGGTGGGGTGGATATCAAGGTGACCTAAATGGCAATGAACATTTTTTTTTAAAGTGTCAACACTGAGAAATAATAGGAAAGTAATGATACTGGCTTATCTTGCTTTTTCAAGGAGATTCTTAGAGCACCACTCTCGCTAACATTTTCTGCAGTAATACTTTTTTCCCTTCAGAAAACACATCCAGAATCTGAAATGAAAAATCTGTCAAGCATGTGGTTATACCACAGAGGATGGTCCGCTGGGGAATGGAAGCGCTGGCATACTGAGAGAGGCATTAATTTCTGGAGGCCTTGAAGCTTAATTTTTGCTACAGGCTTCCCTCCATTAAAAGGAACTTGGAAAGAAAATAAGCAGAAATTGGTTTCAATATTCCAGAAAGTGATATTTTTCATGAACTTCCAACTTAATGGAAAACTAAGTGTTTTCAGTCACTGTATCAAACTTTTTTCAGTTTACTTTTATTAATCTTGTAAAAATTATTATATTGTATTCTCTCTCCTTCCTTTTGTCCAGTTTCTATTTTTTGACTCAAGTACACTCCTCTCCAACCAAGAAATGTCACCTGAAAGATGGTCATGCCCACCTATCTTCCTCAAAGACACTTCCTGGTTTGTAGATAAAGAAGTCACAGGGTAATGAGGCCTCTTGCATCTGATGCAAAGGTAAAATATCAGAGAGGGGACTTCATCAATAATCATGGACATTTATTGATTGAATGAGATTACTCAGGCAAGAAAGTTCCTATGTTCCTATGTGCCTCTCAGGCTATGCCTACTCCCCAACTTCTCTTCCCATCTCTGTTACCATGGGATTCCTGCCTTCAAATCCAACCCACTCCTATGCTCTGAGAGTAGATACCTAATCACATGGCCAAATCACTTTCACCAAGAATGTTCCTTGATTATGAGTTCTCTCATGCTGTAAAATGTTCAAGGTCACACATGATCTCATACAGAGATTTAAGATGCAAACTGGTGGAATGCCTGGGTGGCCCAGTGGTTTAGTGTCTGCCTTTGGTTCAGGGCATGATCCTGGAGTCCCGAGATCAAGTCCCACATCAGGCTTCCCTGCATGGAGCCTGCTTCTCCCTCTGCCTATGTCTCTGCCTCTCTCTCTCTTTCTCTCTTTCTTTCATGAATGAATAAATAAAGTCTTAAATAAAATTAAAAATTAAAAAAGATGCAAACTGGTACAGTCACTCTAGAAAAGAGTATAGAGTTCCTTAAAAAGTTAAAAATAGGGGTGCCTGGGTGGTGTCCTCATTAAGCAGCAAACTCATGGTTTTCAGCTTAGATTGTGATTCAGCATCATGAGATCAAGTCCTACATTGTAAGCAGAGCTGCTTGATATTCTGTCTCTCCCTCCCTCTGCCCCCTCACTCATCATCTTTCTCTCTCTCTCTAAAATATATCTTAAAAATAAGAAGTTAAAAATAGAACTACCTATGATCCCACAATTGCACTACTAGGTATTTAACCAAAGAATACAAAAGTGCTAATTAAAAGGGATACATCTATCCCATGTAGCAGCATTATCTATATAGTCAAATTATGAAACCAGTCCAACTGTTCATTGATTGATGAATGGATAAAGAAGAGGTGGTGTGCGTGTATATGCATACAATGGGATATTACTTAGCCTTAAAAAAGAATGAAAACTTGCCATTTGCAATAACGTGGATAGAGCTAAAGAGGATTATGAGTATTATACATTAAATTCAGAGAAAGAAAAATACCGTATGATTTCACTCATATATGAAATTTAAGAAATAAAACAAATGAGTAAAAGAAAAAACAAAGACAGGTGGTAGGGGCAAATGAAGAAACAGACTCTTAACAATAACGAACAAACTGATGGTTACTGGGGGGGGCGGGGAGAGTGGATGGGGGAATTGGTAAAAGAGATGATGGAGATTAAGGAGGGCACTTGTGATGAGCACCAGGTATAGTATGGAAGTGTTAAATCACTATATTATTCACCTGAAACTAGTACTACACTGTATGTTAACTAGCTGGAACTTTAAAAAAAAAACTTAAACAATTAAAAAAATTAAAAAGAAGAGATTTAAGTTTCAACATTAATTGCCTGTGATAAAAGATGGAAACAGTCTAACTACCATTCTAGGAGGAAATAGTTAAATATGTTATGGTATGCCTATACCATGAGCAGCGAAGTACTATTAAAATAATGGAGTAGATGTAGATGTACTGATGGGGGAAGTTGTCTACAGCATATTGTGAAGCAATAGAGCAAAGCTACTTACCAAAATGCATAGGCATATGGCAAATATTTTTATTCATTTATACGTTTAAAAAAAAACTTCTGAAAAGGAATAAACTGTACTTTAGGTGGGATAGAATGGGTAGAGGAGAATTATACATTTTATTTTATAAAATTTTGAAGTTTTGGGGGTTATAATTATTTTTATTTCTCTTTTCCTTTTTTCACATAAAAAATTTTTAAAAATCAGTAAGTAATAGAATATGTTTTCATGTTTTCCTTGTATCTTTCCCATCATTTATTGTTGGACCAACCTACTAAGAACACCTTGTGGCAGAAATCATGTGTGCTTGGTCACTATTGTGTCCCTTAGCCCAGAATAGTATCTGGAATATTGAAAATATTCAATGAATATTTCTTAGAGAGATGGATTAATTAAATAGATTCAGTCCCATCATACTTTGATCTGATGTCTTTAGTTTAATTGCACTCTGCTTTGTTTTCATAATCAAGCACCACCTTGTATCCCAACATCATAATTGTGCCTCCACCTTTTTCCCTTGCATTTGACATCTCTGTCTTGATTCTTTTCTTAATTATTTGGTCCCTGAAACACTGGTCTTGCTTTTGCTGCTCTCCTACCAGGTGATGGAGCCTTCCCACTTGATTTTAACCTAGTGAAATCTCTTCTACTTTCTCCTGCCTACCTACACTCGGATACAGTTAGCTCTGAAGTTATCCGCTACATATTTGTCTGGTTTCCCCAGAATCTCCTTAGATCACTGGACGGCCTATTCTTTGACTTCTTCTTTCCCTTTGGACAAGGCTCTCTATTGGCCCCCTTCCCATGTTCCAAAGGTGGGTCCATTTTCAGATCTCCTCCGCCAGGAGGCAGGTCTGGTTCCAAGTTCTGACCTGCTCCAATCTACCCCCACCCTATTGCAACTAGATTATCTGTACTTGGACTGAGAAAGTGATGCCCATAAGATGTTTTATGAAGACCCAGAAATATCCAATGTTTCCATTATCCTTTTATAGTGATATACATTTTTCTGAAGTTTTTTAAATCTGACTTCTTCACCTGAAATGAAAGCACATCACCACATAATAGTCTACAAGGACCTTTGCTCCCTTCTGGCCCTGCTCTGTGGCTCTCCCTGCTCAAAAAAGTAATTTTCCCTTCAATTTTGTGTTCATAAATAGAAGCCTATGAGATTGTACCTTTGGTTCTAGTCACATAAGAGACTCTCTAGAGTCCATGGGTTCACCCCAATCGTTTGCAACCTAAATAACCATAACAATGAAAGTGCATTGCCATTAAGGTTGTGACCCCAGTAAAGATCCACAATATATTGTCCAAGATTAAAGTACAGATTTGAGAGAATTCACTTGTGTGCATGTAATAATGGTGATCATTAGGAACATGCCCTAAACTATTTTGTCTATTAAATGTTCTATTAAGCAGAAATAAGCTGTTATTTACTAGGAAATTCATACAGAAAAAAAAAGCAAGCCATGGTATCTATAAACATAGCAAGATTGAAGTGAGTGAGCAATTATATTGCAGGTAAGGTCAGGGACCCAGGAGCATCTGAAACTTGCTCCCCATCCTCTCTTCTTTAAGATCTCTGACAGAAATTCATGATCAGAGAATAACTTGAAGAATATCCGATATTTGTTGGAGCTTAGGTCCTGAGGCATTTGAGTGAGCTGTCTGACATGGGCCACAGAAGGGAAAGGATACTTTCTGCCTAAGCTAAAGAATCCCACAGAATCTGCAAAGATTTGCTCCTACTTTTACTGCAAGACTTTTCCTGCAAGACCCATAGCTAAATCACATTTTCATGGCTACAATGGGAGAAAGCACACGGGCCAACAAGAAGCAAGAGACCCAATGAAGACCCAGAGTGTTTGAGCAGGCCTCAGTCAGCTGGCCCTTGGCTTTTCTCAATTCAAAACTCACACATATTGATAAGTTATTTGGGGGAAAAAGATCCTTCAGAATGAAGCTATAAAGAAAAAAAAAATGTGGATGGCTGGCCTTTCTCTCAGAGAATCAGTAACTGAAAGGCTGTCTCCTCCCAGGTATTAGAAAAAAGAAAAAAAGAGGGCCCAAAAACCCACCTCAGAAACCACACAGATGTCCACTTTCTTTGAAAGCTGCAAGACTGGGACTGAGGCCCAGTACAATGTCCTGGAATCTGACCAATTCAGAAAAGTAGCATTTAAGGGTAGAGGGAAGCAGACAAGAGTAGCTTTCCTTGACTAACAGTCACTTTATTCCATTTCCAGCTATTCCTCCCATAACCAGTCACAAGAGCTCTATACCACAATATGAGACACAACTGCCATATTGATCAACAATTACAGACTCTGTATCTCTTCAACTCATCACCAGCACATGGAGCATCTACATTCTTAGCACCAGGCTAGTTCTGCTAAAAGACCAAAAACAGAACGTGTGACTCTAACCTAAATAATATTTTTCATATTTCCTTTCACTCTCAGAGTAGATACCTAATAATTTGGCCAAATCACTTTTTACCATGAATGTTCCTTGATTATGAGTTCTCTCATTCTGTAAGATGTTCAAGGTCACGCATGATCTAACTTTGAATAAAGTTATGAGACATAAGAACTCTAAGAAAGATTTAGATTTCAGTTGCATTGAGGGCTTTTTCTCACCATTATTATCAACTCTTAAGAAATTTAAAGAAGGGAAAAAAATGTTTAAATTTTAGTTGTTTTTAAAATCATATTTACAGCAAAAAGCAAAATAGTCTACCTGCTGAGATATATTTTCAAGGCACAATACTGACCCAGGTCAAAGGCAGGAGTATACCCCAATAAGGACCATTCCAAATGATGACAGGGTCCCTGCCATCCATGCCAGAAAGCTCCACCACTCTTCAGCTAGCCAACTCAAACATACCAATGCTCAACCCAATCCTATAAAGTGCTGTCACAGGGATACGGAATGCTCCCCATCCATAGGAAAGCTCTGCAATAGTGCAATTGTCCTAAACCAGGCAGCAAATGATCTTTAGGCTACTCTGAATGACCATATTCTGGTCAAATACAGCCTTCATGGAAGCTGCAAATTTTCCAGATTTTTCCTACATTGTAATGTTTGTGCTACTCTCCCTATCTGCCTCTGCTCTTCAGCCACACTGGACTTCTTCTAGTTCCCCAAAGAAGACTTCAAGGGCCTCCTTCCCACACACTGCCATCTGTGTGTCCTATCCTGATTTTCAATAAATATACTTCCGAAGGGATGCTTTTCCTCTGTCCTCAGATGCCTTAGTTCCTGCTGTCACCTGTTCCCAAGGCACTTCTCTTCACTGCAGTTGCATAGCTTGTGTTTAATGTTGGACTCCCTACTAGACCATGCATCCTACAAAACCCAGGGACTATATGTGTTTTGGTTACCTCTTTATCCCAGGCTTCTAGAACAGTGCCAAGCACATGGTATTTGCTTAATGGTTTTCTGAATAAATGAATGAAGTCATAATTAACCAAGAAAATATAGTCCAATAGAAAGTTCATATGAGAAAGGAAAGTTCTCCAACTTCTGGAGAACTGAATCTCAGTTGGACAATGATCTATTCATTCTTAAGTCAAAAATAAATTCTATCAGTTTTAAATGATTCTCCAATCTTACCATCTCTGTGCAATTTCTGTCTTGGTGTCTAGTTAGGCTTTGTCCAGAAGATTCAAATCCATAAATGCATGCTATCAAAGAGCAGCAGATGTGAGAAAAAATTCAGCTCTCATTTCTTGGCAGTGTGACCTTGAGGAAGCCATCTGACCTCTCTGAGTTCAGATATCCACCTATAAAAAGATAATAATGATTCCTGAGGTATCATATATGAAAGAATCTCCCAAATTACAAAAGGCTGGACACACGTATAAAACTATTGTAACACTGAAAACACATCAGAATTTCAAATAGAAAAATATAGAATTGCAGGATTGGAGAGTCCAAACAAATTTCCCTTGCAACCCAATGAATAAATGACAAGGCCAGAGACTGTGAACATGTTGCCTGGGAGGACTCCAGTCACCCTGCCCAGCCGACAGCACCACTATCCCTGCCAAAGAAGAGGCTAGATGCTGATTTTATTTAAATAGATTCCATTCCATCAGATTGTCTCATGATAAAAATATTTTCCCATATTCTCCATGAATTTGCAATGAAGTTCAACAATGTATAAAAGCCACTGAAGCACGAACACAAGCTAAATGAATCTGGGCTTATGACTAAGGATGGCCTCACACTTGTAATTCAACCACTGCCTTCTGAGAGGCTGGCCTGACAGGTTTTACTATTAAGGGAAATGGTCACATTAGGAAAACCTAACAAGGTAGCATTAGAGTACAGAGATAGCCCTGTTCTGTTGCAATCAAGGACACTTTACTACCAATGAGAACCCCGATAGCAGCACCCTGTCCCATTTCATGTCAGCATGGGACAATAGAATGGGGAGCTGAAGATTCAACATTTTGCAGCTTCTTTACGTTGAATCGCTCATTAATCTGAGATTTTGCAGTGGTCACAGGGATGCGTAAGAAGAGACATATGTAGGTATAACTAGAAGTTCCAACCTGGAGAAGGCACTGCTGGGGACCCAAGGCAGCAAGCTCTGGGGAGAAGCACAGACAGAAACTGGTGGCTGTGGTCTAGTGAGACTGGCTCAGGAAAGAGCTGCTTCTCATTTGGGACTAAGAGGAACTAGGGGACCCTCATGGTGGGAGCAAAGAGTCTGGGCTTAGCTACCTTAGGTCAATGCAGAACAAATGCTTGCCCACAGGCTGACTTTCCACTGGTAACAACTCCTTCAGGAACTTTGTAGAAAAGCTGCTAGTGGAAATCCAGAGGCTTCCCACTGTGAGCTGTCCTCCCAAGTGATGAGTCAGATGTAAACCAAAAGACCTGTGGATTCCTCATTAAAGTATACAGTGACAGTGTGTCCCTGACTGCAAGCTCTCGCTAACCACGAATCATTTCCTATGCTTCTTGCCCCCATAATGGAGTCAGGCAGCAGAGAAACCCAGAGCCCACTCAGATCCGGTGCCTCTGCCTTTGAAGAGATGAAAGTTTAAGTTAGACACTAATGATGTAGCTATTACCAAATACACAAAGTGAATGCAAATGTTCACAATCATATATGTGTGAGCCACCCCAAGCACTCTAGAGAGAGTCACTCAGCTGCCTGTACATTTGGTCGGTGAAAAACATCAGAGGAAGAAGCTGTTTAGCTTTCAGAAGCAAATCCTCTAATAATCATGGGAACTGCCAGCTTTAAAAAATGGAAATTTTGTGGAACTCCTGTGGGGTCCCCCCAGTGTTTTGCATATGGTTTCAGAAGGGGAATCTTTATTGATATTCTGCAGAGATTCCAGCAAAATCTATCCAGGGCCCCAACTTCCTGCAAATCCTCCTAATGAATCCCTAGGCAAAAGAGAACAGCTACGATACTCCCAGAGCCAGCTTCAGACCAAAACATTGACTGCCTCTGTGGAAATAGAAATAAATCCTAATATCTCCATGTGCTAGACACACTTCTTATTTTTCTGGCTTGCCTAGGAGGATTCATCTGTCTAGATTAGGTGACTAGAGTTTTGGGATTCTTGCAAGAAGCTACTTCTGCCGGTCTGATGCTTGAGTCCTAAGATAGCATATAAGAATGAAATGGCCCAACTGAAAGGGGCTTTGGGCTTTCCCCTGAACTGTACACAGTGACCTGTTTTATTATGAAGGGTCTGAGCCCCTATGTAAGACTTGAATAGCAGGAATTAAGAACAGGTTGTGGATAAGAAAGGACTGCAAGCCTGAGCACTTCTGACTCCCTGTTCCAGTTCACTACCACAACAGCAAAAAGCATTTTGTCCTCTCCAGCTTCTTGTTTTAGTAGTCCTTATATCATTTACCTTATATCTACTTCCATATTCTACAAATTGGTCCCATAATTTCTCCACCTGAAGTTTTTCTCACTAGGAGAAAAAAGGGTGGGAGAGCAAATGGATCTAACAAATATGCAGAACATTCAACCCAAAGCAGAAGAACATACATTCTTTTCAAGCACACATACAACAATCGCTGGGATAGGTCATGCATTAGACAACAAAACAGGTCCGAATAAATCTATAAAGACTGAAATAATACTATTTTGCCTGACCACCATGGAATGAAACTAGAAATTAATTGCAAAAGGAAATCTGGAAAATTCACAAACATGTGAAAATTAAACAACACACTCCCAAATAACCAACAAGTCAAAAAGAAATCAAAAGAGATATTGGGAAATATCTTGACAAAAATGAAAATGAATACACAACAGGCATATCAAAACTTATGAGATGCATCAAAAGCATTGCTAAGAGGGAGGTTTAGAGCTCTAAACACCTAGATTAAAAAAGAAAAAAAGATCTCAAAAAAAAAAAAAAGATCTCAAAGAATCACCTTGCTTTTCACTTTTAGGAACTAGGAAAAGAACAAAGTCCAAAGTTAGCAGAAGGAAAGAAAAAAAGATTGGAGCAGAAATAAATAAAATAGAGAATAAAAAAAAATTAACTGAGTTGTTTTTTGAAAACAACAGAATTGAAAAACCTACTAGCTAAGAAAAACAAGATTCAAAAAAAATGAAAAATGAAAGAAGGGACATTATAATTAACACAGAAATATGCAGGATCGCAAGAGACTAAAAACAATTATATGCCAACCGATTGGCCAACCTAAAAGAAATGGGTAAATTTCTAGAAATCTATAGCCTACCAAGACTGAATCACGAAGAAACAGAAAAATCTGAGCAGACCAATAATGGAAGGAGATTGACGCAGTAATCAAAAAACCTCCCAACAAAGAGAAGCCCCAGACCAGATAGCTTCACCGGAAAATCCTACCACATATTTAAAGAATAATTAACATCAATCCTTCTCAAAGTTTTCCAAAATATTGAAGAGGAGAGAACATTTTCATACTCATTTTATAAGGCCAGCATTATTCTGATACTGAAGACAGAAAAAGACACTAAAGACAGAAAACTACAGGCCAATAATCCTTATAAATAGATGTAAAATTCTAAGCAAAATATTAGCAAACCAGATTCAACAGGATCATTCACCATGACCAAGTAGGAGTTTCCCGAGGATGCAAGGATGGTTCAACATTTACAAATCAATCAAGGTGACACATCATACTAACAGGAAAAAATATTCAAAGCATATGATTATTTAAATAGATGCAGAGAATGCATTTGTCAAAATTCACCACCTTTTCTTTTTTTTAAAAATTTAATTTTTATTGGTGTTCAATTTACCAACATACAGAATAACACCCAGTGCTCATCCCGTCAAGTATCCCCCTCAGTGCCCGTCACCCGTTCCCCCCCACCCCCCGCCCTCCTCCCCTTCCACCACCCCTAGTTCGTTTCCCAGAGTTAGGAGTCTTTATGTTCTGTCTCCCTTCCTGATATTTCCCACACATTTCTTCTCCCTTCCCTTATATTCCCTTTCACTATTATTCATATTCCCCAAATGAATGAGAACATACACTGTTTGTGCTTCTCCGATTGACTTACTGCACTCAGCATAATACCCTCCAGTTCCATCCACGTTGAAGCAAATGGTGGGTATTTGTCGTTTCTAATGGCTGAGGAATATTCCATTGTATATATAAACCACATCTTCTTTATCCATTCATCTTTCGATGGACACCGAGGCTCCTTCCACAGTTTGGCTATTGTGGACATTGCTGCTAGAAACATCGGGGTGCAGGTGTCCCAGCATTTCACTGCATCTGAATCTTTCGGGTAAATCCCCAACAGTGGAGTTGCTGGGTTGTAGGGCAGGTCTAGTTTTAACTCTTTGAGGAACCTCCACACAGTTTTCCAGAGTGGCTGCACCAGTTCACATTCCCACCAACAGTGTAGGAGGGTTCCCCTTTCTCCGCATCCTCTCCAACATTTGTTGTTTCCTGCCTTGTTAATTTTCCCCATTCTCACTGGTGTGAGGTGGTATCTCATTGTGGTTTTGATTTGTATTTCCCTGATGGCAAGTGATGCAGAGCATTTTCTCATGTGCATGTTGGCCATGTCCATGTCTTCCTCTGTGAGATTTCTCTTCATGTCTTTTGCCCATTTCATGATTGGATTGTTTGTTTCTTTGGTGTTGAGTTTAATAAGTTCTTTATAGATTTTGGAAACTAGCCCTTTATCTGATATGTCATTTGCAAATATCTTCTCCCATTCTGTAGGTTGTCTTTTAGTTTTGTTGACTGTATCCTTCGCTGCGCAAAAGCTTCTTCTCTTGATGAAGTCCCAATAGTTCATTTTTGCTTTTGTTTCTTTTGCCTTCGTGGATGTATCTTGCAAGAAGTGACTGTGGCCAAGTTCAAAAAGGGTGTTGCCTGTGTTCTCCTCTAGGATTTTGATGGAATCTTGTCTCACATTTAGATCTCTCATCCATTTTGAGTTTATCTTTGTGTATGGTGAAAGAGAGTGGTGCAGTTTCATTCTTCTGCATGTGGATGTCCAATTTTCCCAGCACCATTTATTGAAGAGACTGTCTTTCTTCCAGTGGATAGTCTTTCCTCCTTTATCAAATATTAGTTGACCATAAAGTTCAGGGTCCACTTCTGGATTCTCTATTCTTTTCCATTAATCTATATGTCTGTTTTTGTGCCAGTACCACACTGTCTTGATGACCACAGCTTTGTAGTACAACCTGAAATCTGGCATTGTGATGCCCCCAGCTATGGTTTTCTTTTTTAAAATTCCCCTGGCTATTCGGGGTCTTTTCTGATTCCACACAAATCTTAAAATAATTTGTTCTAACTCTCTGAAGAAAGTCCATGGTATTTTGGTAGGGATTGCATGAAACATGTAAATTGCCCTGGGTAACATTGACATTTTCACAATATTAATTCTGCCAATCCATGAGCATGGAATATTTTTCCATCTCTTTGTGTCTTCCTCAATTTCTTTCAGAAGTGTTCTATAGTTTTTAGGGTATAGATCCTTTACCTCTTTGGTTAGGTTTATTCCTAGGTATCTTATGTTTTTGGGTGCAATTGTAAATGGGATTGACTCCTTAATTTCTCTTTCTTCAGTCTGTTAGTGTATAGAAATGACATTGATTTCTGGGCATTGATTTTGTATCCTGCCACGCTACCAAATTGCTGTATGAGTTCTAGCAATCTTGGGGTGGAGGCTTTTGGGTTTTCTATGTAGAGTATCATGTCATCGGCGAAGAGGGAGAGTTTGACTTCTTCTTTGCCAATCTGAATGCCTTTAATGTCGTTTTGTTATCTGATTGCTGAGGCGAGGACTTCCAGAACTATGTTGAACAACAGTGGTGAGAGTGGACATCCCTGTCTTGGTCCTGATCTTAGGGGAAAGGCTCCCAGTGCTTCCCCATTGAGAATGATATTTGCTGTGGGCTTTTCGTAGATGGCTTTTAAGATGTCGAGGAAAGTTCCCTCTATCCCAACACTCTGAAGTGTTTTGATCAGGAATGGATGCTGTATTTTGTCAAATGCTTTCTCTGCATCTAATGAGAGGATCATATGGTTCTTGGTTTTTCTCTTGCTGATATGATGAATCACATTGATTGTTTTACGAGTGTTGAACCAGCCTTGTGTCCCGGGGATAAATCCTACTTGGTCATGGTGAATAATTTTCTTAATGTGTTGTTGGATCCTATTGGCTAGTATCTTGTTGAGAATTTTTGCATCCATGTTCATCAGGGATATTGCTCTGTAATTCTCCTTTTTGGTGGGGTCTTTTGTTTCGGAATTAAGGTGATGCTGGCCTCATAGAACGAATTTGGAAGTACTCCATCTCTTTCTATCTTTCCAAACAGCTTTAGTAGAATAGGTATGATTTCTTCTTTAAATGTTTGATAGAATTCCCCTGGGAAGCCATCTGGCCCTGGACTCTTGTGTCTTGGGAGGTTTTTGATGACTGCTTCAATTTCCTCCCTGGTTATTGGCCTGTTCAGGTTTTCTATTTCTTCCTGCTCCAGTTTTGGTAGTTTGTAGCTTTCCAGGAATGCGTCCATTTCTTCTAGATTTCCTAATTTATTGGCGTAGACCTGTTCATAATATGTTTTTAAAATCGTTTGTATTTCCTTGGTGTTGGTAGTGATCTCTCCTTTCTCATTCATGATTTTATTAATTTGAGTCTTCTCTCTCTTCTTTTTACTAAGGTTGGCTAATGGTTTATCTATCTTATTAATTCTTTCAAAGAACCAACTCCTGGTTCTGTTGATCTGTTCCACAGTTCTTTTGGTCTCGATTTCATTTAGTTCTGCTCAAATTTTAATTAACTCTCTTCTTCTGCTGGGCGTGGGGTCCATTTGCTGCTTTTTCTCTAGCTCCTTTATGTGTAAGGTGAGCTTTTGTATTTGAGTTCTTTCCAGTTTTTGAATGGATGCTTGTATTGCGATGTATTTACCCCTCAGGACTGCTTTTGCTGCATCCCAAAGATTTTGAACGGTTGTATCTTCATTCTCATTAGTTTCCATGAATCTTTTTAATTCTTCCTTAATTTCCTGGTTGACCTTTTCATCTTTTAGCAGGATGGTCCTTAACCTCCACGTGTTTGTGGTCCTTCCAAACTTCTTGTTGTGGTTTAGTTCTAATTTCAAGGCATTATGGTCTGAGAATATACAGGGGACTATCCCGATCTTTTGGTATCGGTTCAGACCCGATTTGTGACACAGTATGTGGTCTATTCTGGAGAAAGTTCCATGTGCACTTGAGAAGAATGTGTATTCAGTTGAGTTTGGATGTAAAGTTCTGTAGATATCTGTGAAATCCATCTGGTCCAGTGTATCATTTAAAGCTCTCGTTTCTTTGGAGATGTTGTGCTTAGAAGACCTATCGAGGGTAGAAAGAGCTAGATTGAAGTCACCAAGTATAAGTGTATTATTATCTAAGTATTTCTTCAGTTTGGTTATTAATTGGTTTAAATATTTGGCAGCTCCCACATTCGGGGCATATATATTGAGGATTGTTAAGTCCTCTTGTTGGATAGATCCTTTGGGTATGAGATAGTGTCCCTCTTCATCTCTCACTATAGTCTTTGGGGTAAATTTTAATTTATCTGATATAAGGATGGCTACCCATGCTCTCTTTTGAGGACCAGTTGAATGGTAAATGGTTCTCCAACCTTTTATTTTCAGGTTGTAGGTGTCCTTCTGTCTAAAATGAGTCTCTTGTAGACAGCAAATAGATGGGTCCTGCTTTTTTATCCAGTCTGAAACCCTGCGCCTTTTGATGGGATCATTAACCCCATTCACTTCAGAGTTACTATTGACAGATATGAGTTTAGTGTCATCATGATATCTATTCAGTCCTTGTTTTTGTGGATTGTTCCACTGAACTTCTTCTTAAAGGGGAATTTTAAGAGTCCCCCTTAAAATTTCTTGCAGAGCTGGTTTGGAGGTCACATATTCTTTCAGTTCCTGCCTGTCTTGGAAGCTCTTTATCTCTCCTTCCATTTTGAATGAGAGCCTTGCTGGATAAAGTATTCTTGGTTGCATGTTCTTCTCATTTAGGACCCTGAATATATACTGCCAGCCCTTTCTGGCCTGCCAGGTCTCTGTGGAGAGGTCTGCTGTTACCCTAATATTCCTCCCCATAAAAGTCAGGGACTTTTTTTCTCTTGCTGCTTTAAGGATCTTCTCCTTTTCTTTGGAATTTGCAAGCTTCACTATTAAATGTCGAGGTGTTGAGCGGTTTTTATTGATTTTAGGGGGGGATCTCTCTATTTCCTGGATCTGAATGCCTGTTTCCCTTCCCAGATTAGGAAAGTTTTCAGCTAGGATTTGTTCCAATACATATTCTGGCCCTCTGGCCCTTTTGGCGCCCTCAGGAACCCCAATTAAATGTAGGTTTTTCTTCCTCAGGCTGTCGTTTATTTCCCTTAATCTGTCTTCATGGCCTCTTAATTGTCAGTCTCTTTTTTCCTCAGTTTCCCTCTTTGCCATCAACTTTTCTTCTATGTCACTCACTCATTCTTCCACCTCGTTAAGCCTCCTCGTTAGGACTTCTAGCTTGGATTGCATCTCATTTAATTGATTTTTAATTTCTGCCTGATTGGATCTAAATTCTGCAGTCATGAAGTCTCTTGAGTCCTTTATGGTTTTTTCTAGAGCCACCAGTAGCTGTATAATAGTGCTTCTGAATTGGCTTTCTGACATTGAATTGTAATCTAGATTTTGTAACTCTGTGGGAGAGAGGGCTGTTTCTGATTCTTTCTTTTGAGGTGAGGTTTTCCTTCTAGTCATTTTGCTCAGTGCAGAGTGGTCAAAAACAAGTTGTATTGGGAAAAGGAGAAAAAGAGAGAAAGAGAAGGAAAGAAAAGAGAAAATGAAAAAGAGAAAGAAGAAAAAAAGGGAAAAAGAAGAAAAAGAGAAAGAAAAAGAAAGAAAGGTGGAAAAAAGGGGTGGGGGAAGCAATCAGAAATCAAAAAGAAAGAAAAACAAAACAAAACAAAACAAAAGACACGGGGGAGTATCTTCCGATTCTGTATACTTTAAGTCCCTTGACTTCCCCTGGAACTGGTCCGTCTCGCTGGTCTTCTGGGGGAGGGGCCTGCTGTGCTGATTCTCAGGTGTTAGCACTTGGGGGAGCTGCTCTGCCCCTGCCTGGTGCAGGGCTCAGTGGGGGCTGTTTACCCCGTGAGGCCCCGGGAGGAAGCCACAGTGGCGGGGGCAGCTCTGGGACCCTGGAGTCAGCTCCCGCAGTAGCTCCGGGGCTCTCCGTCTGCAGGGCCTGGGGGCTCCCGGGCGGGGCCGCTGATCTCAGCTCGGGGCAGGAGCGTCCTCGCTGTCCTGGGCCCTCCCGGCCTCTGCCTGTCCCAGGGGGGAGGCCGGATCCTGGGCTGTGTCCCGGCGCCCTGTGCTCCGGGGCCTGCGCTGTCGGATTCGCGCTCCCGCCCCGCAGCCCCCTCCGCGGAGCCGCCGCCCGAGCCCCTCCGAGCTGCTCCGGGTCCCGCCGAGCGCTGCAGCCCTTAGGGAGCTCGGCGCACTCTCCCGGGGCGCAGGTGCCTGTTAGTGTCCCAGGGAGCCCGAGGGCATCCCCGCCCTCCTGGGTCCTGCTCTAACTCCCTGCGGGCCCCTTTCCGCGGGGAAGGTTGGTGCAGCTCCTGCTCCTCCGGGACGGGGCTCTCCTGTCCTGGGGACACTCGCCCCGGCCTCAGCCCGGCTCCTCGCGGGGCCCCTCCCCCTTGGAGGCCTTTTGTTTCTTTATTTCTTTTTCCCCGTCTTCCTACCTTGATAGAAGCGCAAACTCTTCTCACTGTAGCATTCCAGCTGGTCTCTCTTTAAATCTCAGGCCGAATTCGTATATTTTAAGGATGATTTGAAGGTTATCTAGGTAATTTGGTGGAGACAGGTGATTTGGGGACCCTACTCTCCTGCCATCTTGCCCCTCCTCACCACCTTTTCATTATAAAAGCATTCAGCAACCTAGGGATAGAATAAAAATTAGCTCAACATAACAAAAGCCACAAATGAAAATCCCAGAGCTAATTTTACACTCAATGGTGAAAGCCTGAGTGCTTTTCTTCTAAGATCAAGAACAGGGCAATCAATATAAGTAGTAGATTCAAAATACTACTGGAAATCCTAGGCAGAGAAGTTAGGCAAGAAAAGGAAATAAAAGACATTCAAATAGAAAATCCTAAAGATTTCACAAAGAAACTGTAAGAACTGGAAGACTTAATATTGTTAAGATCTCCATACTACTCAAAATGTATCCAAGATTCAATGCTATCAATGTTGAAATCCCAATGATATGTTTTGTAGAAACGGGAAATAGGAAAAATAGCCTTGGAACTACAAACGGCTCCAAGTAGCCAAAATCATCTTGAGAAAGAATAAAGCTGGAGGTCTCACACTGGTTGCCTTCAAAACATGTTACAAAGCTACAATAATCAAAGCAGCATGGTACTGACATAATAATAGAGACCAATGTAACAGAACAGAGACCCCAGAAACAAACCTACTCATACACAGTCAAATTATCTTTAACAAAGATGCCAAAATATGCAATGGGGAAAAGATAGTCTCTTCAACAAATGGTGCTGGGGAAAACTGGCTATCTATGTACAAGAAAATAAAAAGAAAGAGAGAGAGAGAGAAGGAAGAAAGAAAAGAAAGGAGAAATTGTACTTTTATTTTATGCCATTTGCAAAAATCAACAACATATTTAAGACTTGAATGGAAGACCTGAAACTATAAAACTTTTAGAGGAAAACAAAGAGAAAGCTTCTTGACATTGGTCTAGGCAATGATTTCTTAAAAATGATCTAAAAAACACAGGCAACAAAAGCAAAAATAAACAGGTGGGACTGTATCAAACAAAAGAAGCTCCCGTGCAGCAAAGGAATCAATCAGCAGAGTAAAAAGACAACTTATGGAATGAGAGAAAATATTTTCAAACTCTGTATCTGATAAGTGCTTACTATCCAAAATATATAAGGCACACCTAAAACATAGTAGCAAAACAACAGATATCCAAATTAAAAAAGATGGACAAAGGACTTGAATAGACATTTTTACAGAGGAGATGTAACAAATAGCCAATGGGTATGTGGAAAAACACTCAACATCACCATCCTTGAGAGAAAAACAAACCAAAGCCACAAAGAGCTATCACCTCACACCTGTTAGGATAGCCACTATCGAAACAAAATAAAACCAAACAGAAAATAACAAGTGTTAGTGAGGATATGGAGAAATTGGAACCCTTGTACACCACTGGTGGGAATGCAAAATGACGTGGCCACTACGTAAAACAGTATGCGGTTTCCTTAAAAAAAAAAAATAAGTATAAAAATATTAGGTTCCAGCAATCCCATTTCTGAATATTTGTCCAAAAGACCTAAAATTAGGATCTCGGAGATACATGCGCTGTCATGTTCATTGCAGCATTATTCACATTAGCCAAGAGGTGAAAACAGCCCAAATATCCATCAAAAGGCAAATGGATAAACAGATAAGCGGATAAAGAAAATGTGTGCACATACAATGGAATATTATTCAGCCTTTAAAAGGGGATCCTATCATAGGCTGCGACATAGATAAACCATGAACACATTATACTAAGTAAAGTAAGTCAGCCACAGAAGGAAAATATTGCACCATTCCACTTATATGAAGTATCTAACATAGCCACATTCATAGAAGCAGAAAGAGAATGGTGGTTGGGAGGGGCTGGGAGTCAGGAGGATTGGGCAGTAGGTATTTAATGGGCATAGAGTTCAGCCAGGTAAGAAGAGAGAAAAGAGAAATTTTAAAAAGACCGTTGTTTTAACAGATTTAGTCTTGCATCCGGGGAGAATGACGGGGTTCCCAGACTTTGTGAGCAATCAGGCCTAGTGCTCAAAGCAAAATTCCAAAAAGAAAGCAGGTTAACTGTCCTTGATTTTCCCAGCCTCATTCAACCAGGTCCTTGATGCCTCTCATCACAGACTCGCTCTTACCCAGCGTTGGAGCCATTTGCAATCAAGCCATTTGCATTTTTCATCATTATGTTCAGTCAGGCAATGAGCATGCTAGCGTAGTTACTGAGCATCTCTCTGCTAATATTCTTAGAAAACATTTCTAGAAGGGAAATTACCATGAAGACAGATATTATCAAAATTGTCTAGAAGTGTTACTATCAATTTACACCCTCGCCAGTTACCTATGAGGGCCCAATTCATCTTGTCCCTGTCAACATTGAGTTTTATATGTTTTTATTTCCAGATTTCAGAGGAGAGGGGCGCCTGGGGTGGCGGCTTAGTGAGTTAAGCGTCTGCCTTCAGCTCAGGTCATGATCCCAGGGTCCTGAAATCAAGCCCAGGGTCAGGGTCCCTGCTTCTCCCTCTTTCCTACTTATGCTATCTGTCACTATCTGTGTTTCTCTCTCAAATAAATAAAATCTTTAAAAAAAAATTTCAGAGGTGAAAACACCTTCTACTTTTAATGTATCTTTTTTGATTATTGGAGAGATCAAACTCTTTTTCACATAGCTCTTGGGCTTATTTCATCTTAGATGAATTCTCCCAAATCATGTTTCCATTTTTCTATAGTTGGTTGCTATTTCTGTTACAAGATTTTTACATATTGAAAATATCAAGATTTATCAAAGTTTTAACAAAAAAAATCCTAGTTTTTAATTAGCATTTCATTTGTACATGAATTCTAGAACTACATACTGAGTTTTAATAATTAATTTCTTATTCATTTATGATCATTTCCATGTCTTTAGTTTATCACTCCAATATTTTCTTTATATTTCTAAGGGTCCTAATATATAGTCAATTGTTTATGACTTATTCATATGTCTGAAATAAGTCATATTCTCTTTTTGAAAGATGAAATATGGTTATTCCCTCCTTTACATGACCACAGAGAACTGATCATTTTTATCATTCTGATCACATATATTTTCCATTATCTTTGTAGTTGCCCTATGCTATGATGACACAAATTAAAAGCTGATTATTTTACAATAAATTGCAACTTTAATCAATATAAAACCATGTTGCTATATAATAGTCCCTTCACTGTGTTAATTTGATTTGTAAATATTAATATTCTCTTTTAATATTTTAATATAGCAAAGTAACAAATCTTGGTTGTCTTTAACCAAACTGTAGACTCTGAGTTATTAGGAGACAGAATTAATCCTTTCATAACTATTATAGTAACTGGTATGTACATTCTTATTCTTGTTACTTTCTTTCCAAATGCATGCTTTCTAAGTTTTCTATCACTTCCTTTATGCTTCATCTTTAGTGTTATAGACCGTTGCTTTTATATTCCACAGGATTGGGAAGATAGAAATCACACTTTTAATCATTAATAGTCTGAATACTATAAATACATAATTAAACTTCCCTTTGATAATGAAGAGCAACTTGTAACTTCCAAATTCTCACAAGCATCACAAGAATTTTTTGTGCATGCATCTTGCCCATTCATTCTGTCCTTCTGTTTGCAGCAGTCAATATTTTTTTTTTTTTACTGAATGATACAATGGGCTGATATTTGGCCACAGGTCAAATACATCAAATGTCAGGTGTCCATTCTGGTCATTCAGTTTTTCTCACTTACTGGCTGTGGACCTCGGTTATTACTACACAAGGATTACATTTAGAATAAAAACATAAGCCTCCTAACTCTGGGAAACGAACTAGGGGTGGTGGAAGGGGAGGAGGGCAGGGGGTGGGGGTGAGTGGGTGACGGGCTCTGAGGGGGGCACTTGACAGGATGAGCACTGGGTGTTATTCTGTATGTTGGCAAATTGAACACCAATAAAAAATAAATTTATTATTTAAAAAAACATAAGCAATAGTTTGGGTTTTTATAATGCAAATCTGTAACCATGTTTTTTAAAAAAAATCCTAATATACAGATTATATATTCTATGTTGTTCTTTTGTGTTACGTGTTAAGCCATTCATGTAAAAATTCAAAAAAGAATTGGATTACACATTTAAGTTACTTGTTTCAGGACAGTTTAATGGTAGTTGGTGTCCTCTAAGGTAAAGGAGAGTATCTTATAGTTGCCTTCTGACATGAGGAACAACTTGATTTAGCACGGAATTCTTTTTGTTTAAGAAACAATTGAAAAGACAAGTGTTTGAGAGAAAAATAAGCCTGATTATAGTTCACCTTATGAAACTGATTTATTTTGCCATCTGTGCTGCTTCTTTCTTCTTACAATGGAAAAGCTTGACAGTCCTGTCTAGTAGTTGGCCTCTTTCATTAATTTTATCCACTACTCAATAAGTTTATTTGAATTATAGAGTCAGACTTTTTTTAGTTCAAGGACAACTTATTCTGTGTTACCTTTGGTAATTATTACTCCTAACAGATTTCAAGTTTGTTCCTTTGAAACAACTAAAAGCTTAGGTTGTATCTCCAATATCTGCCTATTTTTATCATTTTCTTTCTCTCCTTTTTCCTCTTTTTATTATTCACACTGCCGAGTTTATTTTGTATATTATCAATTCAGCACTCCCAGGATCCCAATGTCTATTTCCAGTGTTGCCTTTTGGCTTCTTGAACTCTTTTTTTTTTATTTATTTAAGCAAGTTTCCTTTACATCACATCTATGCCTCCATAGGAACCCTTTATTGCATTATGATTTCTTGCTCTATATTATGGGCCAAACTCTTAAAATTCTTTGAAAATACCAAGACATGTTTCTGAAGATTTCCTTGTAAAAAATGAAAATTCATCGCTTTTAGTGATATTTTCTTCCTTTCGATCTATACAGTCATACTCCTTTTAATTACATTGTGATATATTTTTACAGAACCTATGACTTTTTCCAGCTTTATTGAAGTATCATTTACAAATAATGAAATTCATTCACTTTAAGCATACAACATGATGAATTTTGGTAACTGTATAAAAGCAAATATCCTCCACCACAGTCAAGAGAAACAATATTTGTACTATCTAAAATACTTTCTCTTGGGCACCTGGTGGCTCAGTGGTTGAGCATCTGCCTTCGACTCAGGTCATGATCCCAGGGTCCTGGGATTGAGTCACGCATTGGGTTCCCCTCGGGGAACCTGCTTCTCCCTCTCCCTGTGTCTCTGCCTCTCTCTGTGTCTCTCATGAATAAATATATAAAATCTTAAAAAACAAAAAATATTTTCTCTTGCTCTTTAATAGGTTATCCTCTTTGCCATCTCTTGTCCCCAGGAAATCATGAACTGATTTCAGTCCCTATACTTTTGTCTTTCCTGGACCTTCGTATCAATGGGATAATACAGTATATTTTCATGTATTTGACTTCTAACTCAGCATAATGGTTCTGGGAATTATCTGTTTTGTTCTGTGTATTAATAGTATGTGTCTTTTATCATTGAGTAGTATTCTATAATCCATATTTTTTTCATCCACTTACAAATTGGTAAATCCAATTATTTATCAATTGGATTTCCAGTCTTGGCCTATTACAAGTAATGCTTCTATGAGCATTCATATACAATGTGTGGACACACATTTTCATTTCTGTTGAGTAAATACCTAAGAATGGGGTTTTTGGGTGATAGGGTAGGGATTCTTAGCTTTATAGAATACTTACTGCTATCCTGTTTTCTGAAGTTGGTTATAATCACCACCACCACCCACAAGTATGAGAACTCCCACTGCTTCATATCCTCACTAATATTTGGTGTGTTCCATCTTTTTAATTTTAGCTATTTTGGTGGGTTTGTAGTGGCACCTCATTTTTATTTCCTTTATCACAGGTGAAGTTGACCATCTTTTCATGTACTTATCAGCTATGAGTAGATCTTTTCTACCATTTCTCTTAGGTTCCCCACCTCCTTGCCCTTATTTGTTTTTGTTTTGTTGTTTTTGTCTATTTGATCATTGAGTGGAAGAGTATTTTGATATTCTGGATACAAAGCAAGAACGTGCTTTTGCAACTATTTTCTCTAAGTTCTTGGCTTGCCTTTTCAGTTTCTTATATTTTTCAAGGAGGAAAAGTCTTTAATTTTTGATAAAGTCAAATTTATCATTTTTATGCCTCATGCTTTTCTTTTTTTGTCATAACCTTACGTAGAGTCACAAAAAAAAATTTCTCCTGTTGTTTGCTCTAGAAGTTTTAGAGTTTTGACTTAGACATTTAGGTCTGTGATCTATTTCGAGTAATTCTTTACATGGTGTAATATAGGGTCAATGTCTGTTTTTTCCATGCAGATATTCTGCTTTTCTAGGACCTTGGTTAAATTACTCTGACATTTTAGATACAACCCAATTGGCCATACATTTATTTCCAACCTCTTTATCCAGTTCCATGGACCAGCATGTCCATCTTTACCACAGTGCCACCCTGTTGTGATTACTGTCCCTTAAAGTAAATCTTTTTATCAAGTAGTGTTAAATCCTTCAATATATTTTGTTTTTCGAAATTGTTTAAGCTCTTCTAGGTTTAGGTATTCTTTGATTTTCCGCTAAAACTTTAATCTTGTCAATTTCTGCAAAATCTGCTAGATTTCTCATGAACATTACATCAAATATACATACTTGGAGTGAATTGACAGCCATGCTGATGCTTGCGATTCAAACACAATATATTCTCTTTATTTACACTGTCTATACATCTATTTTGCAATATTTTGAAGTTTTTAGCATATATATTCTAGACATCTTTAATTTATCCCTAAGTATGTTATTTTGGGTGCTATTACAAATTGAGTTCTTAAATTTTGTTTGGATTACTCATTGCCAGTAAATAGAAATATAATTTGTTTTCGTATCTTTAATTTTGATAAGCTTATTTACTCTAACCTACTTATAAATACTTTAGGGTCTTTAATATGCATAAGCATGAAGTCTGCAAATAAGGACTGCTACTTTTTCAATCTTATGTATTTTCTTGCCTTATTTCACCACTTAGGACTTTCAGTATAACATTAGATAGGAAAGAGCAATTCCATTGCTGAGTTTTAAAATATCCAACTAGTATTGTGGAATTTTTGTCTCAGGTATTTTGAACCTCTGTCATTAGTTGCCTGCATGTTTATGATTATTATGCCTCCCTGAAGTGACAAATGTAATTACAAAATTTCCCCTTTATCTCCAGCAATATTTTAGGGTTTTTAAAGATTTTATTGATTCATGAAAGACACACAGAGAGACATAGGCAGAGGGAGAAGCAGGCTCCGTGCAGGGACCCGATGGGAGACTCGATCCCAGGACCCTGAGATCATGACCTAACCTGAGCCAAAGGCAGACACTCAACCATTGAGCCACCCAGGTGCCCCTGGCAATATTTTAGTTTTAAAATCCTTTTTACCTGATATAAATATAGCCATTACAATATTTTAATGCTTAGTTGGCCTGGTGTATCTTTTCCTGTTGATTTACTTTCAATTTTCCTGTGACTAGCATGTATAATGTGTCATTTCTAGAGAAGACTGAACACTAGATTTTATGAAATATAAGTTGTGGAGAATCTGGTTTCCATTCTTTTTCCCTGGTCAGTGATATTTCTTTTGTTTTAAGAAGCAATTATCTTGGATGAACTTGAAGTACAAAGTCTGTTTCTTATGCATTGTGTCAGTCTCCGTTCAGATAAGTTATCTTTATCTGAGTAACTTTGAGACTTAGAGAAGACTTGGGGATTTCCTATTTGGATCCTCCCCCTCCAGGATCCTCCCACTCTGTTTAGTGGTCACAGTGACCCTAACTTAATTTTATTTTATTCCCCAGGCCAAAATACTGCAGATGTTTCCTCTGATCTCCCTACCCCACTACTGATGTGGCTCATTAAAGGTATTTGGGCTCAAACTAAGAATCATAAATACAGGAACTCATATCATCAAACTCCCCTCTCTGGGAACACACCATACCACCTGGCCTACTGATGTTCATTCTCTAGTGCCCACAGCGCTGTTTTTTTAAATTATATATACTGCTTATAGTTATTTTCTATGAGAGATTCAGTCTAGTAGAATCATAGACTGTCATTATCATCAGATCTCTATCTATTCTCCCATAATGACTGTTTTTTCCACTAGCCTTAAATGGGGAGATATCAACGTAGAGCTGACATTTGCTAAAATAGCAAGCATAGTGTTTTCAGATCATTCTTACTGTCCATGTAGGGTTTTTTTTTTTTTTTTTAGGATTTTATTTGTTTATTCATGGGAGACACAGAGAGGCTGAAATATAGGCAGAGGGAGAAGCAGGCTCCATGCAGGGACTCCGATGTGGGACTCGATCCCAGGACCCCGGGGTCATGCCCTGAGCCAAAGGCAGATGCTCAACCGCTGAGCCACCCAGGCATCCCTGTCCATTTAGGTTCTTGGAGCATCTTCCTTTCATATCCAATTTAAGAACAGGTTGAAGTATGCTGTCCCTGGTTCAACTGCAATGTCCAATCAGCAACTGATCCAAAGTCTCCTGCTCCAAAGATCAGGTTTATCAACCAAACATCAGCTACTGTTCAGAAGCTGTAGTTCCTGAAAGCATTGCTACTTCTTAAGAACATTTTATGCTTCTGTTCTTGTTTACACTTATTTTCTCATCTGCTATGAAATTAGGGTGTGACATTGTTTTAAAGCCCTTACATTTACTGCTATATTGGATCCTAAAAGTTTTGGTCCCCGAAGGATGCAAATAAAGGGAAGATGATGGTTTCAAAAATATCTCTTAGGCAACCAGGGAGTAACATCCCTTTTCCTGGTAAGTCAAGCCTCTGAACATCAGAACTAGAGGTGAATCAACTGATTTCACACATTCTTTGAAGTAGTGTGTCCTGTTGATTTTTAGAAGATGAAGGATATAACATATAATAAAAATAATCTTCATAGCCCATGACCCCCCATGATTTAATAAGTAAAAGTTCTACCCTGTTGGCCTTAAAAAATAAAATAGCCAGTTATCTTACCAGCAAAAATGAGTTTATTCAGGAGTAGCAAACTATGTTCAAGACAAGCAAACTATGGTGAGCCATGGTCAAATCCAGACAGCAAAGGAGAAGAGTATTCCTTTTATGGTGAAAAAGAGGGAGGCAGGAGGGGCCGTTTAGGATGAAAGTTCATTGAGAAAGAGTTCAGAGTAGCTGTCACTTCTTTCTGGCTGAATGTGGCAATTTCTCATTGGCTAGGCTGTTGTTGATGGGCAGGGAGAAAATCTGCCTTCTTTCCAACAGGATATGTAAAGTAAGTTTCTTCCTATTGAAAAATGTGAGGTGTGATTCTTCCTTCTGGAGTTTGTGCATGGCTGCAAGTGGAGGTACATGAGAGCTTCCCCTTTTGGGCTTCCTAACTCCATTTTAAGTACGGTTTCCTTTATTTATTTTCAAAACCCAGTGTTAACACATCACATTTCTTCTGTTTTAGAGAGCAATGGCTATTATTTGTCTTGCTGTGAATGTTTGTTTTTAATGAGAAATCAGGAGATATGTCAGGCCCATGTAGTCTGGCATCACGTTAACCCAAAATTGTCAATAACCTGATTTCTGATTTAAATCCTCTTCCAGGATTTAGGATTTGGCTTCTAGTTAAGCTCTTACACTGATTCCCAGTGTGACTTTGGCCAAAGTCTATTTAGATGAGGACTATGAAATCACTCATCTATGAAATCACTCATCTATGATCAGATGATGAACTTATACCATAATGTAAATCAACATACTGCTTCATTCACCAAAGGGAGGGAGGGAGGGAGGAAGAGAGAGAGAGAGAGATGAAGAGAGAAAGAGAGAGTCCAAGAAACACACTTAACTATAGAGAACAAATCGGTGGTTACCAGAGGTGAGGAGGTGAGGTGGCAGGAGATGGGTTAAATAAGGATGAGTATTAACATTACACTTATCATGATGAGCACTGTGTCATGTTTAAAATCACTGAATCACTATATCGTACACCTGAAATTAATATAACACCGTGTGTTAACAATATTGGGATTAAAATTTTAAAACTTAATATACAACAAAAACCTTACTACCAAAAAAAAGAAAGGGAAGAGAAATAAGGTCAGCCAAGTAAACAGTGTAATTAGTTATGGATTGTATTTACATTGTATTTACATTCCCTCATTCTGATGGCTTTTTTTTTTTTTACATGACTCGATCCTAGAACTGACAAGAATAGCATTATCAGGCTTTAACTTAGATTAATGAAATCTGAAATTTCAAACTTCAATAATGCACTCTTCATATCTCTAATTGTAGGCTGATACTGAGGAGAAATCATTCTTGGGATGCAGCAGAATATTTACTCATTCAACAAATCCTTGAGCACCTACTATATACCTAGTAGAGATATATATTTGATACATCAGCAAATCAAACAAAAATCCCTGTCCTCATAGAGCCATCACTGAGTGGAGGAGATGGGGTGTGATAATAAAGATAATAAATAAATCAACCATGTGAATAGCTGGGCAAAAGACAATTCCAGGAAGAAAAAAAAAGTCCAGCAAAAAAAAAAAAAAATTAGAAACCAGGCATGCCTAGAGTGTTTGAGAAATCACAGATGCCAGCATAGCTGGAGCAAAGGGAATCAGATAAGGACTAGAAAGACCACCAGTAGGAGTCCAGATCACATAGGACCTTGTAGAGACTTGGATTTTTGGCATGAGTCAGTTGGAAGACTTTTAGAGGACTTAAAGAGCTTATGCAACAACTTTAATTTTTAAAGGCTTGATCTAATTGCTAGGTAGAAAAGAGCCTGATGCAGAGCAAAGGTAAAGTTAGGAAACTTTTGTATTAGTCCAGGCAAGTGATGATGGATAATGGTCAAAGTAGAAGTGGTGAGAAGTAGTTGTACTAGCAATGTGTTTTGAATATAGAGTCAATGATATTTCCCAAATTTTTTAGATCAAGTATGAAACAGAGAAGAGTCAAAATGACTACAATGAATTTACAGGGAGCAAAAAGACAGATGGGCTGCTGTAAAGAAGATAGGAAAGGAAGTGGATGAAGACATTTGAGGGTGGGATGGAAACATGATAAATTTGTTTTTAATATTTAGGTGGAACTGCCAAGGAAGGCATTAGATATACAGATCTGGAGTTTAAAAACGAGATCTGGATTCAAGATAGAAAGCTGGGAGTTATCAGTATATAGAAGATATTTAAAGTAATGGAAATAAAATTATTTCAAGAAACTTTCCAGAAATGTTTTAAGACAGAAATTCTCATTTTTCTCCATTTCCTACTCCAAACCATTTCAAACACAGCCTACAGGGAGATGTTGCTAGTTTACAGGTTTTCAGGGCCCTGGCTCTGGCACCTGGCCTGGATGCACCTGCTGATGCTGACTGGTTGGCAGGTACACATCACCAGGTACACATCACCAGTCGTCAGGAAGTCATGGAGATGACAGATTTGGCTCTGAGAACCTGAAGCAATTATACACCCTCTAGTCCTGGCAGCTACTCCAGAATCAAGGCAGGGGGCCTGCCAGGATCCCACCTTGACGGTGTGAATACATAACTGTGCATTACCTAATGAGGAGGCTGCGCGCCAATAACATTCTTGCTTGTCAAAATTTTATACCCTAAAGAAAACAATACCAAAAGCTGAGAGACTTTTAAAGCTGTGAATAAAGTAGTCACACACCCCACAAATAACTAAATATTAATTATTAAAGTACTTTCCCCAAAATAATAAATATCTATGGAAACAAGAGAAGGTAAAGTTGATGTAAGGCTAAGAAGGACTGGAGAAGATCTATGCTTAAGAAAAAAGAAAAATAACATTGACATCACCTATTCAGGCTTGCTGGAATCAGAGAACTCAGGTATATTTTGGGGGGAAAAAAGAGTAAGCCAAAAGCAAGTAGAACTGAAGTCAGAAGCACTAACTGAACTCTCTGGGTGGCCCTCAAATAGGTAGCCCAAAGTCCAATAGTTACTGTTCAAAGAGGTGCCTTGAACTTGGGTTTGCTTTAGCTTAGTATCTATCAGCTCTGGTGTAAAAGGTCCTCAGAAAAGGAGCCTCTAAATCAGCTATCTCCAACGTCCCATCAAAATATCTATGAAGACGCTCAGAAAAGCATGAAAAATTTTAAAAAAGGACTGAAAATAGGTTTTAAAAGTCAGCCAGCTGCCAGAAGATGAGAATAATTTAAATGTATAAAACTAAGAAAACAACACTTAAAAATATATTCTGTGGCCCACCTGGGCTGTTTTCTTGGTGACAGGTATCATGACCTCTCATCTACCACAAACTGCCATGGGCAATGGACCTGAACAGACATTTCTTCAGAGAAAACATACAAGTAGCCAACCGGTAGAAGAAAAGATTCTCCATATCACTAATTGTCAGAGAAATGCAAATCAAAATCACAATGGGATATCACCAAAAATCTGTTAGGATGTTCATTATTAAAAAAAAAAAAAGATAACAAGTGTTGGCAAGGATATGGAGAAATTGGAACTCTTGCACACTGTTGATAACGCAAATTGGTACAGCAGCCTGCAAACCAATGTGATGGCTCCTCAAAAAATTAAAAATAGGATAAGTATGATCCAACAATCCCACATCTGTGTATTTATCTAAAGGAATTGAAATCAGAATCCTGAAGAGATTAAAAAAAAACAGGCAGAAGACATGAACAGACATTTTTTCAAAGAAGTTGGCCAACAGAGACATGAAATAACACTCAACATCACTAATCATCAGGGAAATGCAAAGCAAAGCCACCTTATACCTGTCAGATGGCTAAAATCAAAAAGACAAAAAATAAGTTCTGGTAAGGAGGTGGAGAAAAAGGATTTCGCATGCACTGTTGGTGGAAAAATAAATTGGTCCAGGCACCGTGGAAAACAGTATGGAACAGTTCATCAAAAACTTGAAAATGGAAGTACTGTATGATCCAGTAATTCCACCACTACTGGGTATTTACCTTCTCCCAAAAATGAAAACACTAATCCAAAAATAGGTATGTGCCTCTAAGTGTATTGCATTATCTATGATAGCCAAGATATGGAAGCAACCTAAGTGTCTATCGATAGATGAAGGAACGTGATATCTGTTCATTCATATCTGATATCTGATATCTGTGATATCACGCACAATCACACACATAGAACATGTATATATACAAATGTACATATACACAATGGAATATTACACAGCCATAGAAAGGACGCAATCTTGCCATTTGTGACAACATGGATGGACCCACTGGGTATTATGCTAAGCAGGTCAGACAGACACCAGATAATTCCACTCATATGTGGAATCTAAAAAACAAATGAGCCAACAAAAGAGCAGAATCAGACTTATAAATACCCTCTGGTTGCCAGAGGGTAGGTGGTTGGAGAGATAAATAAAATGGGGGAAGAGGGATGGGAGATACAAGTTCCCAGTTACGGAATAAATAAGTCATAGGAATGAAAGGCACAGCATAGGGTGTGTAGTCATTGATATTTTAATAATATTGCATGGTGGTAGATGGTAGCTACGCTTGTGAGCAAAGCGTAACGTACAGGGACGTGGAATCACCATATTGCACACCTGAAACCAATATAGTATTGTGTGTTGATGGCACTCAAAATTTTTTTAAATAAAAACTAAAATAATAAAAATTTAATGCAAATGCAGTATAACTGGAACACACAAGTTGGTGTCCCACCTTTCCCTTTTCCATTGCTTTATGCCTTTACTACAGTTTTTGTCACACTCTATTGTATTAACCGCTTTTGCTTCCCCCTCACCCAGAGTATATGCACCTGGAGGGCAGGGACTTTTGATCTTTTGGAGTTGCCCACACCAGTGCAGAGCTTTGTATATAGAAAGTTGAATCACATGGAATCGCTGCTTTCAAATATTTTGGTCTACAGAAAAAAAAAAAGTAGCTATTTTCATATAATTCAACCTGATAGGATTCGATGGCTATATATCCAATCAATGCTGAGTTAGATAGAAGCTGAGTCTCCACAGGGTAACCAATATCAGACTCACTTCTACAACCCTAAATATCAAAAGACAGACAAGTATCTATAGAATTTTAAGTATTGAAAGCCTAAAATTTATACCCAGACTGTCTTTTCAAATGTGAATGCTACAGAAAAACTGTCTGAGATATTTCAATTCTCAGAAATCGTATCATTCCTTTAACATTTATGAAAAAGATAACTTCAAGGAAATATTCCAAATGGCCAAGATATTCCAAATGGTACTGGGATATTAGTGCTAAGTACAATTCCTGGCAGTATCTAGGGGAAGCTAAAAAATAAACTCTCATCAGGGTATCTGCCCACATCTGGAGCAGGTGGAAATCAGGAGAGCTGACCCGCCTGCAGGCATCCAACCCAGGTATGAAGAATGGGAGTATCCCTCCTCCTCTTTCTCCTGTAGTTCAAGCAAAGAGCTGGCCAGAAAGGTTGGCAGAGGAGAGGTTCCAAGATAAACTATGAGGGTACCCCCTAAATCAGGGAGAGCCCAAGACTTCAGACTGAATAATACTCAGCTCTAGAAAAACAACAACAACAAGACCACTGCACTGGTTTTTAGGGCCCTGCCTCTAGTCCACAAGAATGAAGAGTCCTCCCCAGACCCGTGCAGATTAGAAAAGGAACATCCTAGCAAAGGACGGAGACAACAGGGACACCTGGTCAGGTTAGACTGGCAAGAGTGTCTAAGGATCTCCTGCTTCACCTTGGTGCCAATCCTCCCATATCAGAGAACAAAGTGTGGCTAAGCCGGCAGGTGAGAATCAGTATGAGGATACAGGAGCACACAGAGTCACGCTTTAAGTGTCTCTTCATGGTTGGGGCGCCTGGGTGGCTCAGTTGGTTAAGCATCTGAGTCTTGATTTCAGCTCAGCTCATGATCTCAGGGTTGTGTGACTGAACCCTGCATCAGGCTCCCCACTCAGCGGGGAGTCTGCTTGAGAGTCTCTCTCTCTCCGTCGCCCCCACACGCATGCACGCACTCTCTCTAAAATATTCTTTAAAAAAAAGAAGTCTCTCCGTGGCTGAAGGATAAAGTACCAACTCCCTGGAAGATCAGGTCCTGCGTGTCATTCCTAAGCACTCCCAAGGACGTGTTTTTTGTCTCGCTGAAGTACACCCATCTCCAGGGAGCTCTGGCCACAGAGTTGGTGATTCCTTCCTTCACGCGACCAGCTCTAAGCCACACACCATGCTGCTCTGTAAGGACTTGATTACGCCTGTGTTTCTGCTCCTTGGCAAGGACCATCTCCCTGCATCTCCAGTGCCTATCACAGGGCCAAACCACAGAAAGATACACAAAATATGGACCACAGGACACGTGGAGCCACATGTGAGCTCCTCTAAGCCATTGAGGACAAGGCGGTATGACTACAGGGTGGGGTTGCTAAATTTATTGGCATATGGGGAAAAAAAATGGGACTTGGGGACTATTGCTTGGACTTTACCCTGACTGCCTCTTTGATCTCAGGCTGTAAATCTTTCATAGAAACGCTCATCTTTGCCTTCCTCAAGGCAGGAAGGTGACAGGTGCAACTGGCTGGCATTGAGGAATGCTTATAAATGATGACAAGAACTCAGGACTTGAAAAGTGTTACATTTGGGTGTTATTTTTTAACTCCAGGAGACAGCACCTACGAAATATATTTTCTGATTTTATTGCCTCCATGCATAAATAAATAAATACGAGGCATTTTGATGTAGTGGAACCACCAAGGGCTTGGTTTCACAGATGTGGTTTCCAAATTCTAGCTCTACCACTTAATAAGAAAGTGAGGTGATAGGTTCTGAAGCTGGGATATTATCCTTTAGCCCACAGAGCTGTGAAAATCATGGACAAATCAATGTAATAGGCTTAAATCTGAGCTGAGCTCCTATTACACACCCAGCAAATGTCTATCTCCCCACCGTTCTGAGTCAGATCCCGCTCTAGAGCCCCAGAAATCTATGCATCAAGACAAAATAAGTTTTAGCCTCCAAATAAATATTATATAATCCCATAAATATAAGAAAGTTCCTAGCCCTTAGTGTTTTCTTACTCAGCTAAATGATCTGGAGAATCACCAGGGAATTCTGGAATCCGTTGGCTGTGGATTTTAATGTGAAGACTTTAATGTTCCTTTCAAATGTAAAAATGCTGTGAGATTCTTTGGTGCCTCTGGATCCCTTCAACCTTGATATCACCGAGAATGAAAAATAGTAATTGGATTCACCTCTGCAAGGGTTTAAGCCGCCCAAGTCCTAGACACTGCCAGGACAGCATCTTCCATAGTTGCTCTACTCCCTCAGCAATGCTTCCCGGGGAGTCTAGAAGGTTCAGAGAGAGACCAAAACAGGGTACGAGTTGGACAAGTGTAACTACAGGGCATATAAGGGCCTCAGAGCTTAGGAATGCAGAGGAAAAGCAGCTGTGGGTGAAGGTGTCAGGGATGAAGTGGATCTTCCAGGGGACACGGTGGCCTGCAAATCTGCACTGCGTCTAAGGTTGTGATGAAGCAGGTTTGCTCCCCACAGACCTTGCTCTCAGAGGAGCTAAACCTGGTGGCTGCTGAAGCAGTACTGCAGGGGGCTCTTAAGCCAAGTGTGATGACCAGGGTCAGGGGAGGTCAAGCAGCCCTGTGCCTTTCTCAGTCCTAATTCGGAAATGCTTAACCCCAGCTGACCTCTTCATTCCTTCTGGCTCTATGGCCCGTGGTTGCTCTGCTGTTTCCTTCCTTCCGTGCTCCTACCAGTAACGCGGACAGGAATTACCTTCACTGAGCGGCGCCCGGAGACGGATCAGCCCGGCTCCTTTCCCGAACACTTACCTGGATTTCAGCTGTCTTGCAGCAACACCTCTGTCAATTCAAGCTGATGCTTCAAATCCATCCCTGTCCTCCCTCCTCGTCCTCCCTCCCTCTCCTTGTGCCTAACTTCTTAGCAGATGACCTCAGCATTCCGGGTGATGACTCTGAATAAGCCCTGAGGTGGAGCTGAGGGTATGCTGATGGGTCCAGTCCAGTAGGTGGTAGAGCCAGGGGTGAAGGCTGAGGTTGGGGCAGGGCTCTAACTTAGCGGGAAGGGGAAGCTAAGCAGATGTCCAAAATTGGCAAAACTGGAAATTGGAGCATTGATGGTTCTAAGGGTGCCCTGAGCTTCCCCAAGTTATTCAAAGTATATACGGTAACTTGATTAATCTCCCACTTGTAGGAATGGGTCTCCCTGTCCTCACAAGGATCGATCTAGACTGGGGTGATCCTGCAGGAGGAGGGGGGAACCCTTGAAGACTATGGACTGCACCCCAGAGTTAGTACATGTCCCCAAGCGCTAGCCACACTGGTCCTCTCCCCCAGCTGGCGGCCTTTACACAGCCTCCTTCCCCTGGTCAGGAAGCTTTTCTACTGCCCTTCTCTCTACATGGGAGCTTCCTGGTAATCTTTCAACGTTCAGCTCTCCCTAAGCCCCAGAGCAGACCAGGCCACCCTGCTTTTTATTTTAAGGGTGCCCGGCACTTTTCCTAGACATCCCTTATCACAGCTGATAATTATCAGTCTCTGATACCACTTGATTCATATCTGTTTCTTCAAGGTTGTAAGATCCATGAGGCAGAGATAGTATGGATTTTATTCTGACCCCAAGAGCCTAATATGTGTACCGTAATTATTGCTTCCATTAATGCATTAATGAGTTTGTTAAGGCCTTCTCCACTAGCAGTATACTCAGCAGCTTAACTGTGTCACCTCATACAATCCACACAAGGACCTAACAGGGTTGGTGATCTCATTTTCCTCGTTTTGCAGGTGAGGGAACCAAGGCTTAGAGGGATTAGTTAACCTACCCCAGGGTGTCAGACCCAGGAAGAAGTGGGGTCACTGTGTGAACTCAGGCCTACCTAATGCCAATGCTTGAGCTCCTTGACAATGATCCATAGTTTTTACACAGGGGACAAGCACAAGGCATGCATTCTGAAGTCCTCGTGGTGGCTATGGTCGTACTCACCCTCACTAAGTGCCCAGTTTGGGCATATCACTCCTCTACACTCCCTAGGCCTCAGTTGACTTTTCATATGGAGGCAGCTGGACTAGATGATCTTTATTTATTTGGCACCTACTAGGATTCTCTGTGAAGACATCAAAAATATCTCCTGGACAAAGAAAGGAGCTAAATGGCCTTTATCTCTCTAAAGAGAAATGCCCAGGACATCAGTGAAAGAAGAGCAGGAAATAGGCCTTCAGACATTGGGGTGAAGGGGAGCCCTCTTCAGATTATCCTGGTCACAGGCAAATTCTTTCATGGCCCTTCCTTTCGGACCAAGCACTTGGCCTGTGTTGGCCTGTGCTCTTACCTTCTCTCGACTCCCTGCCATCACTAGGTTTCAGGCTCGTGAATCACAGCTTAGTGATCCCCAAACACGGGGCTCCATTCCCTAGAGGCACATTTCCACCCACCTTTTCAGATGGCCCCTTAGATGTCCACATGTGTGTTATTCCATTATTTCAACTTTACAATTTTTCCAACAATACTCCCCTTCAAAGTCTTCACATCTTTTAGGGGCCTAATAACAATGCTCTTGGGCATCAAAGCTAAAGATAAGAAAAACCTCCAAAGAAAGTCACCCATAACACCTCTCTTTGCTTCATCCCCTGTCTCCAGCCATCCCCCAGTCTTACAATTGCCCTGCTGTAGTGTTTCCCAGAGCGATCCCCATCTGTTCCCAGCCATTTCTGATCCTCTGGGGGCAGGCTCAAGTCATCTTATACCTAAATAGCTATGGGAGCCTTCCTGCCAGTCTCCTTGCTTTGGTCTCTCTCATTTCAACCCACGCTGCCACCCTTTGTCCAGTCCCAGCCTCTTGACAGCCGTTTGTGAAATCAAAGCTCAGCCACCTGTAAGGGTCAGAGGTAGTGGCAAAAGAATGTATTAGGAATGTCCGGTTTGGGTTTGGGCCATAAAATCAATGTTACTTTTTATAAATGTGGTTGAGACATGGCAGGGGCACATTCCTAAAACATGAATTTCCCTAGTGGTACCACGCTACCTACAAAAGTAACTGCTGGAGCTTTTTTATTATTATCATTTAATCTGGCCTTCAAAGCCTTATTTTACTTGTTACCGGTATAAAGTTCACTCCTCTGCAATCCATCCCCAGTAGCTCCAGCTGGGCTGTTCTAGCATTGTCCCACCCACACCACACTTACTCCTGCCTCTTTCATATAATTTGTCTCCACTTGTAAAGGCTTCCACCCTCTTTTTCCACACATGCAAATCCAAATATACTTCAAAGCCTAACTATTGCTGCCCTGCCTTCCTTTAAATTTCTTCCAACTTTTCCAGGTCATCCCAGAAACCCCCAAGCACACAGATGACTCTTGGGGGCTCATTTAGCCTGAGCTTATATCTCCCAGTGGGTTTTTAACCACTCGCTAACCCATTTCTTAGTCACTTCAAGAGGCTAAAGGAAAGGTAGGCTACTTAAGCATAGGAAGGAACCTTGTCTGATCCTCATGTGTTCCCCAGCCCCTCGCACAGCTCTGAGTCTAGGACATAGGCTCACCAAGAGGTGTCAATTGGTTGTGATACTGGGTCAGGTAGGTTGCTCTATCTGAAGCTATGTGCACAGACCCACAACCAAGACATCCTGGAGATGATGGGCAGGTTTCTACTTAGCTCTAAAGCCAGAATCCTCACTTTTTCATGCATGGTTGCAGTTCTGATCCGGTAGCTCCGAAACAACCCATGGTTGTCTAGATTATTGAAAACCCTAATTGCAACACTCACAACTTGAAGTAGCTGTGCGTATCTTCAACTAGAAAGCTTAAGGTGTGCAAGGATAGAAAACCTCAAGCGACACATCAGTGCAGGTACCACCATTGAAAACTCCACATAGAGAGCTATTTAAGATTCAAGTTGATCTTGCAACTGCCTGCAGCCTCTCTAAATTCTAAAGCCACCTGAAGGATTTACCTTTCTAAGGAAAGGAGGTGCTCAAGCATGGCTATACTTATCCCCCTGAAAGGAGCCAAGAAAAGGCACTGAAACATACCAAGGATTTCCAGTGACATAAAAAGACTAAAAGGCTATTAACAATGAAGGCTACAATAGGATTTGAAGAGTGTTCGCACTCAAGTTCAATATTTGAACTTTCCCCAAACTCCCAGACCTTCACCCAGATTAAGTATGTCCTTTTTCTTTATCTAAAAATGTTTCTGAGCCACTCTGTTCCTGAAATATGAATTTCCTCTTCTTCCTGGAAAAAAAAATATCCTTTTTCTTTCTTTCTTATTCATTGTCCTTTAGTACAATGCCAACTCCGGTGCTTGTCATCCTCAGGCCCAAGACAGTGTCTAGGTCAGCCTCCATAAACGTCCTCTAGCTACACCGTGTGCCTGAATAGCACAACCTGTATTTCTGCTCCATAGAGCCACCAGGCAGTTCCAAGGGCCTGTGTATGGGGTTAGGGTTGCCTGTCTCACAGAGACATCTGCTGGAGCCAGCCTCACACTGCAGCTCTATGACATATGGCCGCCTAGAGATCCATACCTGTGCCCAGAGGCACTGTGCAGCCCTATGCTTCAAAGTTAGCTTATGGCTGTATGTCTAATTGGCCCCATTTCCTACCCACTCTGAATTAAAAGGAAAAAGAATATTCACTGGGCATCCCTTAAGTGCAGATACAATGGTAGGTGTTTTCTATTTACCACTGTAAGACCCTGTCATTGCCCCAGAAACAACCAGTAGATTTCCTGTCCAAACAGAAAGCAGGCACGTGTAACTCGAATGCTGCTAATCTTTCTGTGTCTGCAAATCTGAATGCTCAAGGTCTATCCAGGTGGAGTCCTGGTCTGCTGGGGCTTTATAAATAATTCATTAATCTATGGCATCATCCATCGTTTGACGTCTCTTCCCAAACACATGTGAGCATTACCAAATGGGGTAGGAAAAATATGGAGCTTTTATCAAGCATTTACTAAGAGCTAGGCCCATTTCATACCCCATCACATTGAGTCCTCAAACAATCAAGTTGCTATCTCCACTTAATAACTGAAGGTCCCAGAAAGCTGATTAAGTTGAAGATGGCACAGCTAATAAGCCTTTGGGCTGAAATAAAAACTCAAAGCTCTTTTCTCAATCTACTTGAGCCTTGTCCTTTTACAGCCAATGCAGTACTCACGTTTCTACAAAGCTGGCCCTCGGCGTGTATGGAAAGTAATTTTTCATAGGCAAAGCCAGCTTACTAGTAAGAAACAGAGCCCCAACATCAGCAAGAGTCAGAAAGAGAAATGGAGGCTGAAATTCCATCTGAAGAATTATAGATCAGCTGAGCACATTTTTTTTATAACTAAAATGCATCACTACCTTTTTGTATTTCTTTGTGAAACATCTTAATAAGCAGGGGGTGGAAAATATAGTGGAGGCCATGCTGCGACCATCTAGTTTGCAAGAAATAACAAATGAGCTCAAACCACCAGGAGATAGATTGGTACAGAGGGAGAGCAGCCCCTGATTCCAAAGTCAGAATTTAAGTGGCTTTAGCACCTGAAACAGGTGGACTCCCCACAGGGATCTCTGATGATGAAGGGGGAAAGCAGCAACACAGGGTAGAAGGAGCAATCACAACAAGGTCAGAGTAGAGACAACCTATGAAATTCAAGGTCACAAAGGAGCTATGAAAGGAAGATGCTAAGGAGAACTGAAAAGAGGCGGCTGCAGAAAGCAGTGAAGAAATCCACTGAAAATGCCAAAAACGGTGAAATGCCCCTACACAAGAGACCGCAGAAGCCAGGCCTGGGGTACACATATATGTGTATGTGTTCATGGGTAACATGAAAAGCCATGGACCGTACGCATGCAAAAATTCTGAGTAGATCTGTTGGCTACAGTTCCCTGAGTCTGCCCGGAGACTTCTAAGCAGGATGGCCCAATCCCCAGGATAGATGAGTGCTTCAGCACTATACTCCTACGGAGTATAGACACCCAGGGAATGTTCGTAACAGAAATCATCCTAGCACCGTGGCCAGGCTTCTGGGTGCCCATCTGTCATGCCTCTCCACTAAGGCTGTTAGGAATCACAATAATTAGGTCCAGTGCACTCACCTACACGGTGTCTTCAAGACTGAATGAACCACTACCCTCTTCAAATGGATGTGACCACCACCACCCTGACCTGGCTGTCCAGTCAGAAGTTAACGTTTCTTAGAGCATCATAGCTCATGTAAGTGTTCCAATGGGGTAAGTTTTTCAAAGGGAACATTTGTTCATAACTTTGTCTCCCTAGGACCTATCATCTTAGTAGGAAAGATAACACGGTTGGCAGATATCAATTATTTGTATGACAGCATGAATCATGATCAGAACAAAGAGCAGTAAACTTTCCAAGGAGGAGATCTGAGCTCAAGAAAATGAGACTTACTCCTGCCCCATCCACACTATATATAACCTTGAGTTCCCTGAGCTTCAGCTGTTCCACATGTAAAACGAGCATTAAAAACTCAAGAAGTAGAGGAAAGTGGAGTGATATGATGGAAGTATACAAATGATGCTAATTGGATCCTACTCCATAAATGCTCCCTCAAACTTGCAAACTCTAAAAGCGTTGAAATGGCAATTACAAATTGGAAGTTTTGTCTACCAGCTGGAACGGATTCCAAGCTTGGGAGATGCTGGAGGCCAGCTTTTCCTCGTCCTTCTCCTCTTCATCTTTTGTTGAGCCTACTGTGTGTTGGGGCTTGGTTTCATACAGTACCTCATTGAAACTTCAAAATAACATTCAGAGGTAGACATATCCATTCTTGGCAGACCACGAAATCAAGGCCCAGCGAAGGGAGGTCGCTTGCCAAAGGTCTCAGAGCTAGTCTGTGACCCAATCAGAATATGAACTCAAGTCTCTGAGACAAAGCACACCATTTACCTGTAATGCCTTTCTGCAAATGGCCCATGGGATTGAGTCCTTGATGGGAACTAATCCTGGGCAGGCTAAATTCCCTAACTTCTCAGTTCACCTGTTTGACTCCTAACATCTAAGAATTATTTTATGTGTCTTATGAGTGCTTTAAACCTCAAAGCCACTGAACTGGAGAAAACAAATCACATTTCCTTCCAAGTGCTAGCACTCTGGGTGTCCCCAGTGCCCATCTTGTTGAAAAGGATGTTGTCTCTAGACCCAGGTGACACCCAAGGGGGGAATGTCAACACTGAATTAGCTGATTGGATTCTTGCTTCATCACCCGGGGGAAAGCACACATAGCTCTTTTTTCTGTGTGCAGAGGTATCAACTAAAATGTCTATGGCTAAGTAGGTTCCCTGTTCATCGATCTGCTGTGGTTTGCAAATGACCCCTCTGATAACACAAATTCAGTATCCTTAAAGGAGCCATAAAATCAAACATCCACTAACCTATCACTAACCCTGACAACAACCCGAACCTTTCTTTTCTCAGTGGTGGCCTGGGGCTCCCAACCCACATTCAGGCCTGGAGCTCTGTAAACACCATTTCTCCTGGGGTTCAGTCAGCACTAAAGTCATGGATATCTCACAAATGGAAACTCTTGCCAGGAGAGAAAGTGAATGGTGCCAAGATGATACCATCCATGTGGGGCCTCCAGCCAAGGCCAAGAGAATGAAGTAAAAAATAAACAACATCAACAACAAAAGAAACAGTAACCATAACCAAAAAAAGGTATTTGTTCAGAGCTCATTGATTCATCCAAATATATTTAATGAACACAGACTGTCAGGTGCTTGGTAAGGCCTCTGGATGAAGCAAAGAGGAAGATACTAGCCCTGCCTCTTAAGTGGGTTCCAAGACCGTGGATCTGGTTTCATCAAAAGATATATTGATAGAGAACGACAATGCAGTGTGAGAAGTGTATTCATCAAGAGATGCACAGATACATTTAGGGCAACGTTAACCTTTTTGCTGATGATCCGATAGACTTCATAAAGGAGGGGTCCCATGAGTTGGACCTTAAAGAAAAGAACAGTTTCCACTAGAGATCGCCTGGAGGTCTTAAGGAGAGAATGACAACTTGAGGTCCGGAATGATTTATCATGGGCAGAGAGAGCTGGAGAGCAACTTAACATGTCTCTTTGTAGCTGTTGGAGAGCAAAAAATTGGTAAAAGGCTGCCTGTGGTAAGAACCCAAGGCAGAAAGGACTACGTCAGGGGCCGAATAGCCAACAGCATCCCCAAAGACCAGCAGAGTCCAGGTTAGGCCCCAGGACCCTGTCTTCTGATGACACCTGGAGAAAGGCCCTTCACTGTGCTTGTAGGGGAAGGGGAGTTTGTTCCTGTGGGATTTTAAAAGTCTATTTCAACACACATAAGTCACACAGCCTTGTGAAGGGCTGCTCGAAGGGCAGGAAAAGAAAAACATGAGTTGGTAAAAGGAGCGTTGCTGCCTCTACTGTGATCTGAACAACAGATGCAGCCGCGCTCCTTACTGCTTGCAAGGTGGCTCTTGCCACCAGCCCAAAGATGAATTCCTCAACAAGGGCCTTGCTGATGCTTTTCTCCATTCAAGGCCAGACAAGAAAAACAATCATCTGCCAGAACAAAAGAGAAAATTTAAAAAAACTATCTTCAGATTGTTTTCATTAACATACAAATGCCTTAAAAGGGGGGGGGGGGCGGGGAAAAAAACAAAATCCTTCTTGAGAGGATTAGATGAGGCAATTCAGGAAGAGCACACTCAAGGGAAAATGGAAGGAACTAGTGATTCGCCAAGGCCCAGGGACCACACAATTGCTCCGAGGTCAAAGAAGGAAGGTGGAGGCGCCAGTCTGAGCTCCTGGGTTGCATGGCAGGGATCCATGGGGCTCCTGGGGCGGTAGCTCGTGGCCCTGTCCCCGTATCCTGCTGGAAGAGCAGAAGCACGTGGAGTTGGCTTCGCTCGTGGTGCCCCTGCCGGGCCCAGCACTGTGTGGCTCAGGGACAGCAGGGGACACTAGGCCTGTCTTCCCCGGCACACTTTCCAGTTGGCAGGGCCTCTCTGAACTCCTCCAGGCTCCCCGAGTAGTTCCCTACTACACCCACAAGCTCCAAGGGGCGTTACAGGTGCCAGCACGACAGCCACCATGGGGGAGCGTCCTCCGCGGGCCCACAAGTCGGTCTCTCAAGGGAGCACAGGTTCCTGCCCATCCCCCTGCAACCGACCAAGTCATGGCCCAGAACGGGCGCCCCTGGCAGGGTGGCGGGGCCCAGGAAGAGAGCCAGTCTACGGCCCGCCGCCCGGGCCCATCCCCAGCAGCACCAGCCCCACGTGAGGTTGCTCACTATGTGCCCCCTGAAATCACGGCTTTATTTATTTATGTATTTTTAATATCATCTTTTAAGATCTGATTTTGTTTTCAAGCAGGCTCCGTGCCCAGTGTAGAGCCCGACGCAGGGCCTGGGACTCCCGACGCTTGACCAGCTGAGCCACTCAGGCCCCAAACTGGTTTCTTTCCTCAAACTGCTTCTTCTGACTTCCCTCACGCACCACGTCTTTGATTTCCGCTCCTTGGACCTTCTGGTAACTCCTCAGTGCCCCGGGTCTCCCTACCCCGCCACAGAAGAGGATGGGTCAGCCAACCATTTAAGTCATGGAAGGTCAGGGGTCACCCCAGCTTTCCCTCCCTGATGTGCTTTGACGGAAAGGAAGTGGACACACTCGCCCCTGAGAAACATTTAAGATGGCCTTCTCAGGTCAAGGGAGAAATGAGGTTCTTGGTGGTCAATGACTGGGTTTGAGGCCTCTCACAAAGAGCCAGAGGAGAATGGGGCTGACGGGAGGAGGAAGCCAACACACAAAACAAAAGCAGTTCTGAAGAAAACACAACTCCACAGGAATTTCACTGAGGTCAAGAAAGTCTAAGAATGAGAAAAGGGGGTGATACAAAGATGGCCAGAACCCTAAGGCTTCTCCCTAGGATGCCAGCCCGCAAAGGGATGGGGACATCGAGGGTGGGGTCTAAGGGAGCCCGGGAGGGACTTGGTGCAGGTGCCAGGAGCTCAGTCCTCACGAGGGAACCCTGTCGGCCACACGCCGCCTCCCTTATCAGGGGTGGGCTTCATCCCAGCAGCATGTAGCCCGCCACCTGCCACCCCCTCAAGCCCTGGCCAGTAGCCCGGCTCCAGAATGCACCCCCATCCCTGCCACCTGGTTCCTGTACCTGTGTGCTGTTCCGTGCAAATACACACGCACGCACACAGACGGCAGCTTCTGTCGTGTTTCCTCGGTCTCTCCCACGCATGTGACACATACTCACTCTGGGGGAACCAGCTGCCTTATCATGAGAAGCCTCAGGCAGTCAGTAAGGAGGCCCATCTGGCAAGGAAGCCAACAGCCAACGAGAGCTGAGGCCTGCTTCCAACCACCACCCAAGAGGCCTTGCACGCGGATCCACCCCAGGCCGCGCTCTGAAAGGACTGCGGCCCCAAAGTGGGGCCTCCTGAGTGACCCCGAGCCAGGATCCTGCAGCTAACCTGCTCCCAGACCACGACCCTCACAAACTACGAAGTTGCATCTATATTGTGTTTTTATGCCGGTCGGGGTACTTCACTAGGCAACCCAAAACCACATGGCGCACTTTACCCCATGCAGACAACCCCCGTTTTTCACTTCTAGAATATCTAAGCACCTGAGAAGCATGGAACACATGGCTGGACACTCACCGGAGTGATAGTGAGAACCTCGGCCCCGGCTCGTACACATCGGGCTGACAGAGCAAAGTTCAAAGGTTATGCCTGCCTTGTGGGGGCCTCACGCCGAGCCCCGCTCACTGCCCACGGCCACACGGACTGAGCTGGAGCCTTTCCTCCAGCCCCCCAGAATCCATCACCCCTCCTTGCAGCCCCCGTGCGCCCCCGAGCCTGCTGTCAGGGTTCTGAGCCACAGCCCAGGCATGGCACCTCCTCAAGATCCTTCACTCATTCCTCTGACTTCTACAGAATAATGTTTAATTATAATTAGGGCCCAACACTCCCCTAGCGCTCCCCCTGGAGAGGAAAGTGGAGAAGAAAGAGGAGATATAATGGGTCTGGTTGGGTTTTTAAATTTTTTTTTTCCTGTTCTGCAGCTGTTGTTCAGCTCTCAGGCTAGTCTGAGGGGAAAGGTCCCGTCCCCACTCAAACACGAGCCTGGTGGGAAGGCGGTGGTGGCTCAGGCCTCAGTCTCCACAGGTGTCAGCGTCCCTGGACATCAGATCAGGTGTGAAAGGAAGTATTGGAAAGGAAAAGGAAGGAAAAGGGGTGGACAGTCATAGGTGTCCCCATCCTGGTTCCTAGGAACACTCTCTCCATGAGGAGCGCAGCCAGGAACCGGGGCCGCCAAGGCTCAGGCGGTCCGTCCGGCAGTTAGTGGGCTGCATCAGCCTGGAGCTCAGGCCAGGGGGTCCAGCAGGCCCAGCCAGGCCCACGCTAGCAGCCTGCAGGTGCTGGTTAGGCTGCGGCAAGTGCCATCAGGCCCCGGACAAGCCACACCGACTGGGTTTCAGTCATCGCTGGTGACGGCTGGACCAGGCACTCGGGAGGCCTGGCCTGAGCTCCCGGAACTGGCACAGCCCTCCTGGAACAGAAGCTGGGCCTCACTTGACGTCTCCCCTGAGGGAGGTTCACTCCTGCTGGAAGTAGCATTGGTCCCCTCAGCCGTCATTTCTACCTCATCATTCAGCCATCATTTCCTCGGGGTCACACATGGTTACAGAACGGACGCCTTCAAGCTCCCGGGCAGAGGAGACGTGCTGGCAGCAGGTGGAGATGTCCTCAGTCCTCACGACGCCTCAGCAGCAAGTACTACAGGCTTTTTCTGTTTTTTCTTTTTTTTTTCTATAAGATTATATTTATTCATGAGAGACAGAGAGAGAGAGACAGATACCCAGGCAGAGGGAGAAGCAGGCTCCATGCAGGGAGCCCAACGTGGGACTCGAATTTGGGTCTCCAGGGTCACACCCTGGGCCAAAGGCAGGCTCTAAACCACTGAGCCACCCTGGGATCCCTGTTCTTTTTATTTCCTTCTGTTTTCTTTGCTTCGTGGTTACTGTTACTTCCTCTTTTTTTCACTTTTCTCTCATTTCTTTCCATCCTCTCCTCTAGACGTGTAACCCAGTTTCCATCACCTTCCTCCTCCCTCCCTCCGCCCTCTTCCCGCTCACAAGCTTTCTGCTGCTCCCACCATGATGGGTCATGAGGCCCTGCCCTGCAGTTCCCTAAACTAAGGTCACACAGGAGGGAAGGTCTAAACGTGGTTGACTGACGTGGATACCCTTCACATCCTGGTCAGGCTCTTCAACTCATTTCCCAACATCCATCTTCCCTTCTCTTGGGTGGCTTCTCCAGAAAAGGCCCACTTATTTCCATCCAGGCTACACCTCTCTGCACCCCCTTTGCGCACCCAGTCATGATACAGCCTCATGTCCCATCTGCTAAGACAGGGGTGATCTGGCATTACTCACATTATTCAAAGGTCAGGGTGAGACACTGACACAGACAAGACTTTAAGATTTTATTTATTCATGAGACACACAGCTAGAGGAAGAAGCAGGCTCCATGTGGGGAGCCTGACATAGGACTCCATCCGGGGACTCCAGGATCACACCCTGGGCCAAAGGCAGGTGCTAAACCATTGAGCCACCCGGGGATCCCCAGACAAGACTTTATTTTTTTTAAAGATTATTTATTTATGAGAGAGATAGAGAGAGAAAGAGAGAGAGAGATATCGGCAGAGACACAGGCAGAGGGAGAAGCAGGCTCCATGCTGGGAGCCAGATGTGGGACTCGATCCCGAAGACTCCAGGATCACATCCTGGGCCAAAGGCAGGCGTGAAACCGCTGAGCCACCCAGGGATCCCTCCCAGACAAGACTTTAAATGCTGGCTGTGCCATTTCTCCAAGCTGGGTAATCTGGGGCACATAACTCATCCTTGCTCACTCTTGGTTTCCCAATCTAAGGAATAGTTTCTATAAAGTAACCAGGACTCCTGCACGGGCCAGAGAGATGATGTAGTAGTACACCTGCCACAATGCTTGGAACATGGTAAATACTCCAAAATTACCGGGCATTTCACCCTTTATTGTATCCCTTCGTTTACCCTCTCACTCTCCAAACTGAAAAGCCCATAAGAACACATGCCTTACATTTGAAGACCTTTCTAGCCCAGCCCAACTATGATGCCCCCATATGTTGCCAGTGTCAAGGAAAGTTGAGATTTTGATGACAATTAGAGCATCAGTACTAGGCACTTACCACAAGAAGGGGCTGAGGGGAGTAAGCGGTCGACAGATTCACTGTTGGGAAAACAATTCAGAGTTTTGGCAAAAATCTCCCCAGATGGTTGGCCAAACCAGACCAGGTTTGCTTACCTATGACCTCAACTTCCAGTCTCCTGCTGGGAACTCTACGTGTTTCAGAAAACCCGCACTGCCAGCTAAAAAGGCCGCAATACCCAAACATCACCCTCAGGGGCAGTGTGGCTGTGGCTCACAACTGTTGGAGGAGTCGCACCAGGGAATCTGTGTCATTTAGACACCAGCTCACAGGTGCCTCCCACCCAGGCTCTGATGAGATATGCAAAATCTAATCCTGTAGTGTCTCAGGATTATTATTATGTGTTTTATTTCCTAGCAATTAAGAACTGGCCAACGAAGCGAGGCTGCACTCTTCCCTCTTCAGGCAGGCGGACTTCTAGGTAAAAGCACTCAGCAAACATCATTTACAACCAAAGAGCCCACTTGGGTAACACGAGACCTAATGGCTGAAGGGTCCAAGTGTTGCCCACAATTCTCCCCACGCCAGTAAATGAAAGATGCCTTTATTTGGACTCCAAAGATGGTATCTGTTACCTTTTCTGGGAAAGATGTTAGGGAATTCATCATCCTACTAAGAGCCCTGATCTTTGCTTGTCTCCATCAGGATTTTCTGTAGCAGAGAATGGAGCTCTAATTATTAGGAGAGAAGCAAGAACTGCAAAAATGCACTGAGTTTTCTCATAGGAAGAGTCAAGCACTAAAAGAACTCTGGTTTGGGGCCTTTATTCTTCTGGTCAGACCCACCTGCCTAGATCTGGCCAAATTTTCAGCAGTGAAGGTGCAAGACCCCTACCCTGCATAGCCCTCCTCCTGCATATGCTGCCCACTGTTCCACCAAGACACAGTCAAGGACCCTGTACTCTTGACAGTCACTTGCAAGAGCACTGTGCCATTTCCAGCCACGGGAATCCCACTATTTCCTAGGTAACTAGGAAGGAAAAGTTTATAGGCTGCTTCTGGAAAGGCCAGTGAATCAAAAAGGAAAAACTCCCCAGTTCCCCAATGAGGTGATAAATGCAGGTAAGCTGGCCACTGGCCTTTTAAATGTCTCACAAAATTCACTTTCTTCAGAAGCACAGGAAAAAACAAAAACAAAAAACCCTGACTTTTCCCTTTGTCCTCTCACTTCAGAAACTGCCTTGTTTCTTGAGATTTTTATTTTTCTTTTCCATGAAAGGGACAGAATCATTAACCACCCTTGGGCTTTCCCAGGACCACATTAATCTGATTTGGGGTATTTCCCTTCGGTTAGAAATGGTAAACAGTGAGCCAACTCCAAGCTCCTGAAATGGAAACCTGTGTCACTCACTCCTCATGCAAAGCCCCAAGGCTCCCTGGTGGAATCGGAGACTCAAATTGGCCTTGTTCTTTTACCCAGGCAATTAATAATGCATTTGGCAAAAAAAAAAAAAAAAAAAAAAAAAAGACTTGTTTGCTAGGCTCCAGAGACAGCTGCCAACGTTCCATAATTGAGTCCAACCTGCTCAGCTAAGGTGCTTTTCTACAGGATCTGCTGGGTGGGAGCTGCGGGGACCCTGCCAACGACATGCTCTCCCTGGGAAGGACATGCTGGCTCATAATTTGCATAATCAGACCAACTCCCCCAGCATGTGTATGGCACTTTGCAGTTTACATAATGTTTCTCAACAGTTATTTCAGTTAATAGTTACTGCTCGTGTCTCCCATTTGCATTTCCAAAAAAAAAAAATTGGACAGTAGATAAGCCCCACCATACCTTCTCAGGTGTGACTGATTTCATACAGGATTGTTCAACTCGATGACAGCTGGGTTTACTCTGGGTCTTTCCTATCCTGTTAACATTCCAAAACTGGGGGTGCTGCTTTCCACAGAACACCCACCCCCCAAAAATGACTCATCTCCAGAAACAAGTTTGAGGCATATGTGATTCCTATTTAAAGTCCTCTCAACTCCCTATTCTTCAAAGAATACAGTTTAAAATCTTTAGCCAGATTCTGTTGATGCACATGGATCTAAATGATTAAACCACTATGCGGTCATGTTCCCGTGGGTACATAGGCCACAGTGGATGCCTCCATTCCCTTCCTGGGGAGTGATCTTTTTTGGCTATTACAGTATTTCACTGCAGGTGCTTGTACATGTCTCTAGTGTATTCACACCAGAATTTCACCAGGCTGGAAATAAAAGTCCTGTGGTAACAAGGAGAAACTTAGAATGTCTGACTCCATTTTGCTACCATCCCCTTGCCTCTGTGATCTATAGCTTAGAAACTTCTGCTTAGCCCTGAATAGAAGCATGCATATTAGCTAAGATTTGCAAGAATTACTTCTTAACCAAAATCTACCTCACCAGAGGAGATAAGTACACACAGAAGCAACTATGCTGGGGCACCTGGGTGGCTCAGCAGTTGAGCATCTGCCCTCAGCTCAAGGGCATGACCCCGGGGTCCTGGGATCAAGTCCCGCATTGGGCTCCCTGAGAGGAGCCTGCTTCTCCCTCTCCCTGTGTCTCTGCCTCTCTCTGGATCTCTCATGAATAAAATCTTTAAAAAAAAAAAAGAAACAAACCAATGACTATGCTATGTTTAAGATTTACAGGAACAACATGACCAGATCCTTATAAGCCAAGATCAATTGACCTAGGACAAAAGTTACAGGGCCTTCCTTGATGCCTACAGATGCTCAGTACCTCTGGACTTCAACCTCTCGCAATTCCCCCTCTTCCTGACATAAAAGAAACTCAAAATCTCATGCTCAGAGGGATGGTTCTATAGGACAATAGTCCACTATCTCCTCGGTCTGCTGGCTTTCCAAATCAAGTCACTTTCCTACCCAACATCTTGCCTCTTAATTCACTGGCTCGTCGTGCAGCAAAGCAGATGAGCTTGGACTTGGTTATGATTTGGCCAGCCAGCCAGGAGCAACTGCCAGCCGGGTGGCCAGCCCATCTGTCCCACAGATTTGTCAGGTAAGTCCCTAGCAGCTGCAGGGACCATCTGTTGGGGGGCTTTCCCCTTGAGTACCTGAAGTGGGACTGGTTGCCCCTGCCTCTGACACTTGGGGCAAGGAATGGACAAACCTCTCCAAGGTATCAGACTGGAAAGTGGGGTAAATCTCTCTGCCATGTACAACCAGGAACTCCCTTTCCCTTGGTCTGGGCTTTTCCTTTAGAAGAAGCCACTTTGTTAGCACTTGTGAGGGGTGCGCTGTGAGAGAGGGGCAAATAGTTGTTAGACTTTTACCCAATTTGCCAACCAGTTCCTTTGCATTTGGTTGGTTTGTTGCTGCAGCTTTGGGGATCTTTGGACAAAATGAGCCACATTAGATTTGTTTTATAAAATGCCTTGAAAGTTCTTGACTGAGTGTTCCTCCTCCCATTCAGTTGCCTCCAAATAGGGGGTTTGGCTCTCTTGGCTTGTCTAGGAGGCTGTCTAGCTCAGTCGGTGAATCTCTGGCTTTGGGGGAAAAAACCAGAAACCGAGAAGCAATTTGGTTCAGTTGGTGAAACTCCAACGGTACTGCAGGCTCCATTCACAGTTTTGTTCCTTCTGTGTCCTGGGTTTTTGCCTAGGAAGATGGCACTGCCCCTCCTGTCCCCGCAAAGGAAGTACATCAGCACGTATTTTTGAATAAAGGGTTCTGAGGGCTGAAAGGCAATCAATGAAGCCTATTTTGCAGGATGGAGAGACAGATGATGGAGATAAAGGAATGTTAGTCCAGATTTTGAATCTGCCCCTGCCCTTGCCAGCAGCACCCCTCCTGCATCTGCCCGCACCTCTACCTCCCTCTGTTCCTGCACCACGGCCAGTACAGCCCACAGGAGGCTCCATGTGCCTCTGGAGCTATTGGCTCCTCCTCCTTTTACCTTTACTGTCAAGGAACAAAAAAGACCCCATGCAGATGGGCCACCTCCTTTTGAGGTCCAAACTGAAGCACCTACTAAATCAGCATGAAGGGTCCCAGGGTCTCCCCCTGGATTTCACCCACTTCAGATTTCCCCCCAGAAGCCCCAGGTATAATTGAGAGTGGGGAACACACTGACTTTTAGTGGGCACAGGTGCAACATACTCAGAATTAAAGCTAACTCAAGGTTGTTAGCTTAATTAAAATAAACATGTCTTTAGAGTTATCAGCATCAGACGTAAAACTTCATGCTACCAAGGTTTATTAAAGGTCACATAAGCTCATGTTATCTCTGTTGCAATTCATCAGCAAAAAGGACTTAAAATAATGGTTAATTTTATCCGACTCAGGACGTTTTCATGGGTAATTAAGAGCAAGCAGGTTAATAAAATTTATAGGTAAACTTTTTAATAATTTTTTATTGGTGTTCAATTTGTCAACCATACAGAACACCCAGTGCTCATCCCGTCAAGTGCCCTCCTCAGTGCCAGCCACCCAGTCACCCCCACCCACCTCCCCTTCCACCACCCCTAGTTCGTTTCCCAGAGTTAGGTCAACTTTTAAATAGCTTTCAAAATCTGTGGTAAACCTGAAACTTCAAAGTTTCTAAGTTAAAAGGTAAATTTAATTAGAGTCATCGGATAGATAAGTCTTTTCCAAATATGTTAAAAATACTAAAATATTAATTACTAAACATAAGTTTGCCAGCTTTTATTACAGAAAAACTACTGATACCTGGATCTGTTAATAAAGGTGTTTTAGGTTTCGTTGAAAGTTGCACTATAAAAAAACATTTCTAGAAATTATAGAATGTATTTATGAATTTGTCATCTAAGGAATTCTGGTGTAACAGGTTCCCAATTGGTCACTACTTAGTTTTCATTGGAAACTAAGGTTCCTAAGGGTTAAAATTCTGATAAATATAACTAATCCTGGGTCACATGAGTGGTTCAGATGGTTAAACATCCAACTCTTGATTTCAACATCAGGTCATGATCTCAGGGTCATGAGATTGAGTCCCGTGTCATGCTCCTCACTGGGCATAGAGCCTGCTTAAGATTCTCTCTCTCCCTCTCTGTCCCTCTTCAATGCACTCTCTCTCTCTCTCTCTCAAAAAAAAAAAAGAAAAAGAAAAAGAAAAAGAAAAAATATATATAATTAAGACTGCTAGAAATAAGGAAAACAACTCTGCATGTAGAGAAAGCATGAGATGTGTAGCAAAGGTATAAGAAATTAGAACATATTTTTTGTTGAGGAAAAAGAAAATAATTTTGTCCTGAAATGAGATTGGTTGTTTAAAGAGGAAAACCTTAGGACAAAATTTGAATGAAGAAAAGTTGTGTATGAAGTTTGTGAAGGGGAATCTTTGAAATAAATCTTATGCATGGTTAGGACTAAAACTGGAATGAATGAGTTTTTAAAATACACCAGTTTAAGATTGGAATTTGTTTTTTTCCCTTGTTAAAAAGACAGTTTTCTTGGATTGTTGGTCTACTCTTGATAAATTGTAAAAAAGCCCATTTTCTTTGACCAGAAAAATAAAGTTTCAGTGTTTTATCTTCATCACATCTTTGGTTACTTAAAACTTCTCAGTATTAAAGGAGCTAAGCTGTGGAGGTCGTATTGGTTCAATGGATAATATAAATTTTTATAATAATCTGTAACCTTATTTAGGCATGTGCTTTAGAACCATCCAAGGCTCTTAATAAAATTCCAAAAAATTCAAATTCTAAATGAGATCTTTTTGACTACTCAGGTTTGTTTATCTGGTATGTTAAGTTACATAGGAGGCATTGTCAAACAAATGGCAAACCTTCTTAGGTAATATGTGGGTAAATGCTATAACTATTCCAGAAATTATATAAAATTTCTAAAGTTTTAATATATCATGGTATGTTGTCATGTGTAATTCTAATTATTGAAATATGCATCACAAAGGTAACTGAATTTCCTTGTCAACTGCATTATAATGAACGCTCATCACATTTTTAACCATGGCCATTTTTGAGTCTTTTGGGAATGAGAGAGGTGCAGACACTTCCAGTGCTGACGGGCAGACCCGCATGGAGGGTACAGAAATCAACAAGAGTCCACTGGCTCTGAAGGAGTGCATCAGGGCCCTCGGACAGAACAAGGCTCACACCCCATTTCGAGAGAGCAAGCTGACACAGGTGCTGAGGGACTCCTTTATCGGGGAACTCAAGGACCTGCATGATCGCCATGATCTCACCAGGCATAAGCTCCTGTGAATATACTTTAAACACACTAAGATATGCAGACAGGGTCAAGGAGCTGAGCCCCCACAGTGGGTCCAGTGGGGAGCAGCCAGTTCAAATGGAAACAGAAGAGCTGGAAGTCAGATCTCATGGATCCCTGGTCTCAGGCAATTTCTCCAAGGAAGAGGAGGAACTATCTTCCCAGATGTCCAGCTTTAATGAAGCCATGTCTCAGATCAGGGAATTGGAGGAAAGGGCTATGGAGGAGTTCAAGGAGATTATACAGCAAGGGCCAGGCTGGTTTGAGCTCTCCAAGATGACCAAACAGCCAGACTATGACCTGGAGACCTTTGTGAACAAGGCAGAGTCTGCCGTGATCCAGCAAGCCAAGCACTTCTCAGCCCTGCGCGATGTCATCAAGGCCTTGCGCGATGTCATCAAGGCCTTGCGCGATGTCATCAAGGCCTTGCGCGATGTCATCAAGGCCTTGCGCGATGTCATCAAGGCCTTGCGCGATGTCATCAAGGCCTTGCACCTGGCCATGCCGCTGGAAGAGGAGGCCAGCAAACAAATAAGCAACAAGAAACGGCCCCAGTGACGACTGCAAATAAAAGATCTGTTAAAAAAAAAAAAAAAAGTTACAGTTACTGCTTCACCCCAATGCCCTTGTAAATGTGTTTCAGCTTCAAGGAGATGCATGAAAATGACTTTTGACAAGTACAGGTTTCTGATATCTTTAAGATCCTAAAACTAAAAACTTCCAGAACTACTGGAAAAACTGCATTCAAACAGAAAAATTAGTAACATAGGACTGAATAAATTGAGGAAGATGATCATAGTTTTTATGACCCTTATTTGAAACTTCGCTGGTTCTCTCATGTTTGCATTTCTAGACTTAAAACTTTTTCTCTCAAGATATCTATGAATTACAAAAATATGAAAAAAAAATATTCCTTTGTGAGCAAATTGAAATTTATCTTTTTTCCCTACCTGAATCCTCAAAAATTCAGGAACTCTCGGTGAGTATTCTTTCTTTCGTGGCAATTCTAATTATTTGCATAAGTTCAACAAGAATCTGTCGTCCTTGTAACAGGACACTGCTGAAAACATCAGTTATTTGACCAAGGCTTTGACTGGAATGTTGTCTTTGAGAGACACACACATGGACTCAGAGGTGATGAACCAGTTTTAAGCAACTAAGTTTGACCTTATGGAGCCAGTAAAGCCCCTTGAAAATGGTGGTCTGATGCTTTGCTTAAAGGGTTCCCAGCAGCCTTGGAGTACCTGGGTAGCTCAGCTGATTAAGTGGCCAACTCTTGATTTTGGCTCAGGTCATGTTCTCAAGGTCATGAGATCGAGCCCTACATCAGACTCCAAGCTGGGCATGGGGCCTGCTCAAGATTCTCTCTCCCTCCTTCTGCCCATCCTCCCACACTCATGTATGCTCTCTCTCAGATAAATAAAATCTTAAAAACACACACAAAAACAACAACCACAACAAAAGAGTTACAAAGAGCTTTGCCAAGTTAAGAATGTCACTTCCTAGCAGGTGCAGGAATCTCAGGATATTTTGTAGACCTCAAGAAAAGAGGAATTCACCCAAACCTACAAGTATCACAGGCACATTTGATGGCAAGTATTTGGTGTGGCTTTTAGCCTTGAAAGGCTATTAAAAGTCCAATACGAAATTACTTATAAAAACTTTTGGCAAAGCAAGTTTAAAAGAAGCTACATGAAAAAATATAAAATAAAATAAAATAAAATAAATAAATAAAATAAAATAGAATAAAATAAAATAATAAAATAAAATAAAATAAGCTGCATGGTCAACTGCTATTCCTACTGTACTTACATAAATAATGGAATAAGTGTCTTACGTACTTATGTAAATAATGGAATAAGTGTCTCTCCCCCCTGCTGGCATGCACACTTGCATGCAGTCTCTCAACTAAAAAAAATCTTAAAAAAAAAAAAAAAAACACTCCTACATTCCTAGGGAATCCATGCAGCAGGAATACATTCATGGTATCAGTGTGTTTTGATATTCTTATCCTCAGATGCTACACAAACTATGCCTACACACACTACATACCCATACATGCTACACATGAACAACCCTAGATTCACTTTGTTAATAACTCAGAATTTTTGCCTCTGTGATCACAATTAAGCTGTAAGTTTTCCTTTTGTATGCTTCCTCTGCTTGATTTTGAAATCAAGGTTATAATAAACTCATAAAATTCATTGAGATATTTTCTTTCTTGTCTAGTCTCTGAAAATACTTCTATAATGTAAAGATTATCTATTCTTAAAGGTTTGAAAGAAGAGGTTTGTAAATGATCTGGACCTATTTTTCATTAGCATTTGAGGAAATTCAGTAAATTTCTAGTAACTGATTTCTTTTAGGGGAATTTTCTATTTATGAATAGTTTTCTAGAAATATTTTTTTAAGATTGTATTTATTTATTCATGAGAGACACACACACAGAGAGAGAGAGAGAGAAAGAGAGAGAGAGAGAGAGAGAGAGAGAGAGAGGCAGAGACACAGGCAGAGGGAGAAGCAGGCTCCTCACACAGGGAGCCCGATGTGGGACTCAATCCCAGGTCTCCAGGATCACACCCTGGGCCAAAGGCAGTGCTAAACCACTGAGCCACCCGGGCTGCCCCTAGAAATAATTTTCTGTTTACAAATGGTTTTGTAGAATTCTATTCTTTAAAAATTTCCAGTTTTTCATCACATAGTCATTCATGATTTCTCTCCATAAATATTTAAAACCCTATGACCTTCAGCTGAGGGTTCCTGAACACACCAATAGTAAAAATTAGCATTTCAACCCTAGCAGGGGGCACCAACCTATGGTCAACAAATCATAGGGAACATTTTTCCCCACCCAAAAGATCAACCTTTGCTGTCTGCCTCTATGTGTCCAAGGGTGTATTCCTTTTTCTGAACTATTTTTTCATACTATTTTATTCTACTATTTTATGCAAAGGTATCAGTTGCAATATGCTGCCTGGGCAACAGCATGGCTTTCATTTTGCAGGCAGATGTTAAAATTCATACCCCTGGAAAGGAGTTAAAACAGCAGAGAGGGGACCCTAAGCTTGTCTCATCCCTTAAACACAGCTAGATAGCAAATAATTCTGAACACCCCAGAAATCAGTCGGAGATCTGAGAGAATAAAAACTACAAGTCTATGTAGAAAAGCAATCACCTTTTGGAAGGTAGGAGGTGCAGAGTTGACATAGAGGAGCTATAATTGTAGGTACTGTGGCAGGGAGGGAGCCTTGCTCGTGGAGGCTACCGCAAAGTATAAGCAGCAGAATGCAAAATCTGAACTTTTAGAAGTCTGCGACCATGGGGGACATGCCTGACTTATGATGCACAGTGGGTAAAGTGTGGTATAATCTTGGGAGTCACAGCATGGTCTGAGGGTCCCCTGGGTTGCAAGAATGGGTGGCTCCAACCTGCTGTGCTGTGCCCAGCCGTGGAAGAGAGGAAGTCACTGAGAGCAGCAAGTCCTGGTGTCAGCTTTCTGCTCCATTTTGCCATAAACTCCAAATTGCTGCACAGTTCGTGAGACCACTTTCCTGGAAGAGGACAGGAAACGGCAAAAGTGTGACAAGACACCCCCCCCCCAAAGAGGATCATCGCAGGTCCCTGCCGCAGGGGTCCCTAAAACTTGGAGTCTAGAAACTCAGTTGTGCACCTGAGATAAGAAAGCTCAGACACAGGCAGGGTGAAGGCAGGGTTCAGACAGAAATCAGGGACACAAAAGGGGTGATTATTGCTATTCTGTGAGGGCTCCCAAAAAGTGGGGGTTATGAGCTTTCAGCCCTGGGGCTAGAGAGCAGGGCATCACCATCTTCATCCCACCCATCAGCACTGAAAGCCTTCAGGGAGCAAAACAGTGTCACCTCATGGAGGCAAGAGCCACTTATACCAAGTCCCATCCTCTTTACCCCAGAGAAGTGTTTCCATTGAAACAAGTTAGCCGGAGAATCAGCGCAGCAGTCCCCTCCCCCAGAAGAGCACCACAAACAACTTGCTCCCACCAAGTCTGCTGATCACAGAGTGCGGCAAATCTTCAGCTCTAGGGGAAATAGGATCTAGCTTCCTTTTTACTTTCATTCTTTATTCTTTTTACTACTGTTCTTTCATTTTTTCAATTCTTTTTCCCAATTTTGAGTTTTATGTATTTTGTATATTTTTTTATTTTCATTTTATTTTGGAAAAGCAGGCCAAAACACACCCAAGATCTATTTTTTGTTTTGGGTTTTATTTCTTCTTTTCCACACAAAATGACAAGATGAAGAAATTAATCCCAAAAGAAAAAATAGGAAGTAAGACTCATGGCCAGATATTTAATCAATACAGATTAAGACGTCTGAACTAGAATTGAAAACAATGACTCTAAGGATATTAACTGGGCTTGAACAAAGTATAGGATACAGCAGAGAATCCCTTACTGCAGAGATAAAATAACTAAAATCCAGTCAGGCCAAAATTAAAAACTCTATAACTGAGATGCAAACCCAAATGTATGCTATAAAAATGAGGATGGATGAAGCAGAGGAACAAATCAGTGATAAAGATAAAATTATGGAAAATTATGAAGCTGAAAAAAAGAGGGAAAGAAAGGTAATGGACCATGAAGGTAGACTTAGGGAACTCAGCAACTTATTAAAATGTAGTAACATTGGTATCTTGAGTTCCAGAACATGAAAAGAGAGAAAAAAGGGCAGAAGGTTTATTCAAACAAATTATAGTTGAAAACTTCTCTAACCTGGAAGGACACAGACCTCAAAATCCAAGCAGCACAGAGAACTGCCATTAAATTCAACAAAAGCTAATCATCACCAAGGCATACCATAGTCAAATTCACAAAACACACAGACAAATAAAGAATCCTGAAAGCAGCAAGGGCAAAGATCTTTGACCTACAAGAAAAGACAGACCAGATTTTCAGCATATCTGTCCTTGGCAGGCCAGAAGAGTGGCAGGATATATTCAACACGCTGATTGGGAAAAACATGCAGTCAAAAACTCTTTATCCAGTAAGGCTGTCATTCATAATAAGAGAGATAAGGACTTTCCCAGACAAAAGCTAGAAGAGTTCATAACCACTAAACCAGCCCCTGCAAGAAATTTTAAGGGGGATTCTCTGAGTGCAGAAAAAAAAAAAAAGACCAAAGCAAAAAGACTAGAAAAGACCAGAGAATATCACCAAAGCCACGAACTTTACAAGTAATACAATGGCACTAAATTCATCTTTCAACAATCACTCTGTATGTAAATAGCCTAAATGCTCCAATCAAAAGGCATAGGGTATCGAGAATGTATAAAAAACAAGATCCAACTATATGCTGTCTACAAGAGATTCATTTAGATTCAAAGTTTAGATTGAAAGTGAAGGGATGGAGAACCATCTATCAGCTAAAGGACATCAAAAGAAAGCCAGGGTAGCCATATTTATGACAAATTAGATTTTAGAACAAAGACTGTAACAAGAAATGAAGAAGGGCATTATATCATAATTAAGGGGTCTAGTCATGAAGAAGATCTCATAATTATAAATATTTATGCCCCCAACTTGGGAGCATCCAAATATATAAATTAATAATATACACTCAAAATAATAACAGTAGAGGACTATACTACCCCACTTACTGCAATGGACAGATCGTCAAAACAGAAAATCAAAAAAGAAACAAGGGCTTTGAATGACACACTGGACTGGATGGATTTAACAGATATATTCAAAACATTTGATCATAAAGCAGAAGACACGTTCTTTTCAGGTGCACATGGTACATTCTCCAGAATAGATCACATACCTCAATGAGTACAAAGGGTTGAGATCAAATCATGCATTTTCAGACCACGATGCTATCAAACTTGAAGTCGACCACAAGAAAACATTTGGAAAGACCTCAAATACATGCAGGTTAAAGAACATCCTACTAAAGAATGAATGCGTCAACCAAGAAATTAAAGAATAAAAAAATACACAGAAGGAAATAAAAATGAAAACACAACAGTCCAAAATCTTTGGAATGCAGCAAAGACAGTCCTAAGAGGGAAAAAAATCTGATCTACTGAGATAGATCTCCTACTACCAAGGCCGCTGAAGGATTTGCTGTCACCCTTCCCAGTCTGTTTCCCAGAAACCTTTCCATCTCTAACATACACCAAGTACCCCTCCTTTCTTGCAAGTTTAATTCTGCTTTTAAAGGAATATCGAGGGCAGCCCGGGTGGCTAAGCAGTTTAGCGCTGCCTTCAGCCTAGGGTGTGGGTCTTGGGGACCCAGGATCGAGTCCCACGTCGGGCTCCCTGCATGGAGCCTGCTTCTACCTCTGCCTGTGTCTCTGCCCCTCTCTGTGTGTGTGTGTCTCTCTCATGAATAAGTAAATTAAAAATCAAATAAATAAATAAATAAATAAATAAATAAATAAATAAATAAATAAATAAGTAAGTAAGTAAATGGATTTCGATTTCATAAAGCATTTCTAGTGCTATGACAATGGCAGGGTCTTCAACTATGTCTCTGAGGTATCATGGGAAGAGGAGAGTCGACTGGCTCCTAAGGCTGCAGAATCCTGGAATCTGGGCAAGTGGAACCAGTGAGGAATTAAAACCTAGGCCTATATGAGGAGGCTTCATTGAGGAAGAAGCATTTCAGCTGAGACCTGATGGAAAGCAGGATTATTTATATAGAGCTGGGAAAGAGGAAGGAGGCAGGCTTAGTTGTAAACAGATCTTCACACTGTAAATTTAAGGCAACCCCAAATTGTAATAACCTGAAGGGAAAAAAGCTAAACAGACAAAAACCCTGAATGAAAGGAGTAGATGCAGGGTAAGTAAATAAGGGAGAACTAGTGAATGAAGTAAGAAAACTTTTCGGTTGAGAGCTCCCAAACGAAGCAAGGCTATGTATTTAGCTCTGTTCAAACCCTGAAAGCATCAACCCAAAAAAGCCATTCCCAGAATAACTGGCCCCAGACAGACACGGCTTTGAGTCTGTGTAATTGGTGCTGTGCTAAGAGGCTGGTGGTGAAGTGGCTGGATCCTAGCCGGAAACGGGCCACTTCAGTGTAATTGGAGGAACAAGATGTCCTCAAACAGAGTCCAGTACCTGAGTAATCAGGGCTGTCCTGAGGACATAAAGCCCAAGGTGAAACGAGCCACTCCAGTAAATGACACAAACATTGGCTAAACTTCATCTCATTCTAAGTACAAGTTCAAGCCCACTTTCCACCTTGCAAAGTGAAATCAGAGGCATTTTTATTCATGAAGTGAATCAAACCCAAGGATAAAAACAGTACTGCTCCACTTGTAAAGGTGCCTTTTATAGCTGGCGTAAGAGCTGTGAACAAAGTGATAAAAGGGGCTGGGGTGACTGGACTATTTCCCCATTCTTGTTAGAACAAATTCACACATACACTAAAGTGTTTTGTCTTTTTCTCACTTTGGCCCCAAATGCAAGCAGGCGATAAAATAGTTTGTGAGCTAAATCCATTTTGAAAGAGCAGCATTATGAGTGTGTCTGGGCAGATGAAGGGATCAGGGCCTATTCATATTAAATAAACACTGGTTATAACCAAGTCCTTTGAACATTTGCATCCAGGGATGAAAATCTTAATTATCTGACAAAAGGCTGTTTAATCACCAAGATCTGAGCAAGTACTGAAAACTTCCAGCCCGCCTGCCCGCCCTCCGTTTTGCATGTAAAGACATCAGTGATGTTAAGAAATCAGAGCTGTCCGTCTTAAGCCCTGGACACTCCAGGTCCCTCAGCAATACACTCTTTAAAGGGAAAATGCTAGACTGAGAAATTCTATTGCAACTAAATGTTTCTCCATCAACTAAGCAAAATTTCTAGATTCCAATATGGAATTTCTTAGTTTTCTATTTCCAGCAAAATTTTCAGGCGGGAGTTGGGGGCAGCATCAGAGTTCATTCAAAATCAGTCAGTGAGGACTATCTTGTGTTAAGGATGTAATTTTACCAGCTTTGGTAAAACAAGAATGCAATACCCCCAGGCTTCGTGATGGGCCTTAATTACAAAGATATATACAAATTAGAAAGAGGAAAAGTGCTGAGAGAAGGGGAGAGACAGAAAGAACAAAAACTGTAGTTCAGAAGGAGGAGAGGCCCCTTCTGGCTCAGCATCTTCCAAAACAATTGCTGTCACACTCTAGGCCTTATGGGAAATTAATAGATGTTATGCTTTTTATAATGTGAAATAGGGACGCCTGGATGGCTTAGCAGTTGAGCATCTGCCTGTGGCTCAGGTCGTGATCCCATGGTCCCGGGATCGAGTCCCACATCAGGCTCCCTGCATGGAGCCTGCTTCTCCCTCTGCCTTGGTCTCTGCTTCTCTCTGTGTCTCTCATGAATAAATAAAACCTTTTAAAAAGATGTACAATTATGCTGCAGAGAACACTTCCATGGAAGGTTTTCACACAACTGCTTACACCTTGAACTACATCCCAAGTGAGGGAAGAGGAGGGCAGTGGGGTTGGAAGATGGAGAAGGATATCATGGGACGATAATGACCTGAGCTGGAAGGCAAGTTTGCTCAGGATGCAGTAGGAAGGGAAGGCAACGATGCTGGCAAAGCCTGTACCAGGATACACAGGAAGAAACATTAAGGACTTGATTCAACTGGAGTAGGAAGTGGAAGGAGGAACCAAAGGGAATTATGCTTACAAGGTTTCATGGATGCTTTATGTTTCCTCCAAATTCACATTTAAACCCAACTTTGCTGTTTATCATACTTTTCCTGACTTCTTGAACCTGTGAATTAAGTATTTCACCAAATTTTGCAACTTTCCAGCCTTTATTTCTTCAAGTACCACCCTGGCCCATTCTCCCCCTTCCTTGTGGAATGTTACAGTTCCATAGCTTGTTTGATGTTGTCTGTGTTTATCTGAGGTTCTCTTCAGTTTTGTCTTCAAATTAGTCATGACCTTATGCTTTATTGAGTAAAGTCTAACTCTTGACAAAAATTTTATTCTTAATCCTAGGGTATGTCGTCCTCAACTCCAAAGACCTAATATTTCTGAGTTTTCCACCGAAAGTCTAAGGTACTTAGAGGCATCTCCTCACTCTGCTCTGGAACGCTGCTATCTCCTGTCCTATTCTCTGATATCACCATTCAAGCTCTTGACCTACAGGGGGGAATTTGTATGAAGCCTCATAAAACCCTTCTCTGGACACATGCAGCTCAGCCTTTGGCCACAGGCCCATGCTGTATCCTCATAGATTACAGAGGTTCCTGCCCCCCATGCACCCAGGTCCCCACAATGGCCCCTCCTCAGCTAGCTCACTCTGCAAATCACAGCAACTTCAGCATCCTTGGACTTCATCTTTGGATTCTTAGCTTAGACAGAATGTGGCTCCATTTGGGACCACTCGCCTTCCCTTATGTCAGGAAAGTGACTCCAGACAAAAAGCTGGATCAGAGGAGGGGGTGCTTACCTTGTTCCCTTTCTCTCTGAGAGCAGCATCCTATACTGCCTGTTGCCCAAAGCTTCACATATTTTGTCTGGGTTTATAGTCATTTTCAGTGGAAGGAAAAATCCAATATCACTGTCATGGCTGGAAGCAGAATACAGAAGAATTTTGATAGCATGTTCATCATTATTCAAAATTCTATACCCAGTCACCATGTTATTTATGTATAAAGCCGGCTGAAACTCTTATACTGCTAGGGCTCAGAAAGCATACCGCCCCATACAGCTTTCCTGAAAAACAAGTACCCAAAATTCTGTAACCTCCAAAACTGTGCAAAAATTCAATTATACTTAAGATGCCACATAAATGATTGAGAAGACTAAAACTGGTCAAATTTGAATCTGTTTCTGAATAACTATTGATGTAATCCTGAGACATAATGTAAATTGAAAACAAAACCACCAAAAAAAAAGATACGAAATAAAAATGTCAAATGTATTTACTAGATGTTATGGAGCACCCCAAATTTTGCTCATTTTAGTGTATATAACTTCTTTCTAGCTTTCGGTAATAGCTGCTTGTACGTTTCTAATGGCCATTGAGCCAGGGCACCCGTCACTGTGGATTTGAGGGGTCTGCTGTGATGACAGCTGCGGATTCCTTCTATTGCCAACACCAAGCGCTTTCCCATTTACATGTACCTGTGTCACACAAGCCTTGCTTTCTATTTCCAGGTTGCCCTGCTGCCGCTGAGGAACAAGAAGCCGTGGGACCCAACCAGCACCCACAAAAGCACAGCCCAAAGAGGACAAAGTCAAACTTTGATTAATAAGGCACAGGATTCAAAAGATACCAATCTCCCCCTTTCTTCTGAATGAACTGCTCAAAATTCTATAGAGTTTTCTTCCAGCTACTTGGAAAATGTAAGAAAAGGCAATCAGTCCACTTGCCACATGTTCCCTGTTATGTGCTCTTCCGCCTTCCCTCCCTTATCCCAAATTCTCCCTCGGTCCCATCCCCCAGAATTGCATTCTTGCACTCAAAATGATACAAGAGCATTATGTATGATATAGTAACAGATCTAGAAGCCGAGGCCGTACTTAAAATAAGAATATATGTAAACACATATTAAAACATGTCACAAAAAAATAAAAAATAAAAAATAAAACATGTCACAATATAGGACAATCAAATACTGCTTCAATCTTGCCATTGGTAAAGAAATTTTTAAGTGAAAGATAAAAATTGCTGGCATAAAAATAACAATTTCTGGACAGCTGGGGGAAAAAGTCTCAAAGAAAACTTACAAAATATAGAAAAATATAGGACACAAGGGTAGGAAACAACTAGCAGAAAAGAAGGAAAAATGGCAATATAAGATACAATCAATATACCACAACAGGATTTTTTTAAGAACTGCCTCAGTACAAGCACTGTTTGGAACCTGGATAAATGAATCAAATCAGATATGGACTCCAATCTACTACGTTGGGGGAAACAGAAATTAATAAACAAACGTGTAATTGCATGCCACATGATTGCTGTGGGGGAAAGCCATGGTTCTATGTGAGCCCATAACAGAGGATCTGACCTAGCCATAGCTTGGGGTTGGAATCAGAAGAAAAAAAAAAAAAATCAAGCTCTATGCTTGACAACAGCCTTCATATGGGGCACTCTCCCAACCTATCCATGATCATTTTCTCTCCCATAACATGACAGCAAGTCATAATCCCTACCTGACGTGTTTTTTGTGAGAACCAGAGGAGATGATGCTATTGAGAACATTTTGCAACCTGTAGATCCCTCCACCTGAGGATTTGTGACTTGGTTTCTCGTCCCCTTAAAAATCAGCATGACACTTAACACATAGTAGGTGTTTGATACTGAAAATCTCCTAAACATTTTAACGGGCCTAAATAGTGCCAGTCTAGCAAATAAAATGATGTAAAATCAACTTGATTTTTCCTGTTACCATTCATTCTCTTGTGTCCCTACCATCACGGCTCACACCTTCAGAAAGGTTTATTTTATGAGAGAAGTTGTGACAAGAGAAAAAAAAAAAGTGCACACGTTGCTCTAAGTATGAGAGCTAATAGAGTAGCATTTGCTATAATGTATAGGTGAAATAAAGCATCTAGGCTCCACAAATAACTGGGTCTGCCTCAATCCATTCGCTTAGATGAATCATGAATTGCTTTCAATTCTTGCTCCCTCTGAGCTACAGAGATTTCCAAACTGAAATCCTGCTACTGCGTTCAATAGGTACTGATGATGGAAAAGCCATTTCTTTAATGAGAATTTGGTAGGAAATGGTTTCTTTGTGACTCCTCCTCCCCCATTGAATTGTTCCTAGAATTCAAACAGAAAGGGGACTCACTCCTATAATTTGTCCAAACTAAGGTATCTTAAAATGACAGATAATGCACAATTTGCTTTTCGGAAATAGAGTCCTATCTCATGAGCTCCGAAGGAGGAATAACTGAATTGATTTGTGAGAAATCAAAAGAGAGAAACACTTTGCAATCTTCAGTAGCACAGGAAAAAATATTTCACCTACTATACAACCTGAGCCCTATCACAGGATTATAGTCGGGGCTCGGGTCAAAGGCAACTGATAACATTCTAATTTGATCGCCTTTTCTAAGTTTTTAGACATACGGCCTGATTCTAGGCCTAAATGTTTTCATGGAAATAATGGAAAATGAACGAGATAAGCTCTACATCTTGCAACTCAGCATCAGGGTTGTTTGAGATAATTACAGATGTGTATGTGCTGCTAAGAAATAATAGTAATGTATTCCCTCTTTACTCCATTTTCCCCAGTGAGACACTTCTTATAAAACTATCGTACAAACCACAACCAGGATAGCCACACATTAATACAATCTAAAAATCTCAGATTTCTTCAGTTTTATTTGTGCTTATGCTATGAATTGTTTTGCACGTATAGATTCATGAACCTAACATTCTATCTCCACAAGCATTTTCCATGTCGATGTTTTACGACCTTTCCCACATCATTCCTTGTCCTCACAATAATCCTTTGGGACTTTTCCCTCACTCAGCAAAACATGAGGGTTTTTTTTTTTCCAAATTGTTGCACATATCAACAGCTTTGTTCCTTTATACTGGTAAGCAGTACTCTATGGTGTGATGTACCATGACTTAACCATTTGGCCACGGGAAAACACGGATTGTTCCACATACTGGGCTATTAAAAGTAAAGTTGCTACTTAACATTCATGCACAGATTTTTGTGTAAACATGAATTTTCATTTCTCTGGGATAAATGTCCAAGAGTGCAATTGCTGGGTCATATGGTCATTGCGTGTTGAGTTTTATAAGACATGGGGGAACTGTTTTCAGAGTGGATAGAACCTCTTACATTCCCACCAACAATGTAAGAGTGATGTGGTTTCTCTCTGCATCTCCGTTAGCCTTTGGTGTTGTCGAGATATATATATATTTTTTAATTTTAGGCATTCTAATAGATGTGCAGTGATATCACATTGTGGTCTGCATTTCCCTAGTGACTAATGATGCTAAATGTTTGCACATATGCTGATTTGCTCTGTTTTTCATTCTTTTGCTTCTCTTTTCTTGTAGGTTGCTTGGGCTTTGCTTTTAAGATACTATCCTGACTCATTTATTGTGTTTCTTCACATAGTGCTATCTATAGCTTTGTTGTGGCTGCTCTGTTACAATATACATACAGGACTGTCTACTGGTATCAAAGTTATGCCACTCAGATTGAAGCATGGAAACCTTTTTAGGTCATGTCACACTTTTAAGTGTCATGTCTTGAGCATCAGTGTTATAATTTACATTCTAATCACGTAGGTTTTATAAAACTCATGAGAGGGATAGTCTACTTACCCATTGATCTGTTCTTTCCATTGTTTTTCCTTCCAGCCTCATGTTTCAAGATTCTTTCTTCTGTCATTTCCCTTCTGTTTCAAGAAACTCTTTCAGCTATTCTTTAAGCAATATTTTATTAGTTGTCTTTCAACTTAGAATGTCTTTATTTCCTCTTCATTTATGAGGAAGTTTTGCTGGCTATAGAATTCTTGGCTAACTGTTCTCTTTTTTTGCCGCTTTAACAATATTATGACATTTCTGGCATCCATAGTCTCAGATGAAAAACCCAGTTATTTGAGTTAATGTTCTCTTACAGGTAATAGGTCATGTCTCTCCTGGTTTATTTATTTTTTACCTTTTACCTCCCGCACTTTATCCATTTCTTTCAACCCACACCCCACATCTGGCAACCACCAATATGCTCTCCGATTCTATAAGCTTGTTAAAAAAAAAAAAAAAAAAAGATTCCATATATAAGAGAGATCATATATTTGTCTTTATCTGACTTATTTCACTTAGCATAATGCCTTCGAGGTCCATCCATGTTGTCACAAATGGCAATGATTCATTCCTTTTCATGGCTAAATATTTTATGTGTATGTATGCATGTGTGTGTATACACACATCTCTATCTTAAGCACTGATAGATGCTTAAGTTGTTACCATCTCTTACCTATTGTAAATAATGCTGCAGTAAATATGTGGGTACAGATCTCCTTTTGAGGTAGCATTTTCACTTTCTTCAAATAAACACCCAGAAATGGAATTGCTAGATATCCGATAGTTCCATTTTTAATTTGAGGAGCATCCATATTTTCATAGTGGTGGCACCAATTTACATTCCCATCAACAAGGCACAAGTGTTCCCTCTTCTCGACATCCTTGCCAATATTTATCTCTTGCCTTTTTGATAATAGCTATTCTAACAGGTGTGAGGTGCTGTCTCATGGTTTTGATGTGCATTTCACTGATGATTAGTGATGCAGAGCATCTTTTCATATGTCTGTTGGCCATCTGTAGGCCTTTGGAAAAAGGTCTATTCAGATCTTCTGCCCTTTTTTAAAAATCGGTTTTTTTCTATTAAGTTTTAGTTCTTTATATATTTTGGATATTTATCCCTTACCAGCTACATGATTCGCAAATATGTTCTCCCATTCAGTAGGCTGCCTTCTATTTTTGTTGATAGCTCCCCTTGCTGTGCAGAAGCTTTTTAGTTTTATATAATCTTTTTTATTATTAGTATTATTTTTGCCTTTGTTACCTTTACTTTTTGTGTCAAACCATCATCCCCAAGACCTTTCTCAAGGAGCTTACCACCTATGTTTTCTTCTAGCAGTTTCATGGTTTGGGGTCTTACATTCAAATCTTTCATTCATTTTAAATTTTGTGTATCATAGAAGATGATGGTCCAGATTCACCTTTTTGTATGTGGCTGTCCAGTTTTCCCAGCATCATTTAAGAGACTGTCTTTCCCCATTGTATATTTTTAGCCCCTTTGTCATAAATTGACCACATCTATCTCTGGGCTCTCAATTCTATTCCATTGGTGCACAAGTCTGTTTTATGTCAATACCATTCTTTTTTTTTTTTTTAATACCATTCTATTTTAATTGTAACAGCTTTTTAATGGAGTTTGAAAACGGGGAGAAGCATGGTACCTCTAGCTCTGTTCTTTCTCAAAATTGTTTTGGTGATTCGGGGTCTTTTGTGAGTGAATATAAGTCTTAGGATTATTCTTTTATGTGAAAACATGCCATTGGAATTTTGATAGGGATCATACTGAATCCGTACATTGCTTTGAGTGGTATGGACATTTTAACAATATTAATTCTTCCACTCCATGAGAATGAAAATACCTTCCCATTTATTGTGTCTTCTTTGATTTCTTTCCTTAACGTCTTGCAATTTTCAGTATACGGGACTTCCACCTCCTTGGTTAAATTTATTCCTAAGTATTTTATTCTTTTTGATGTAATTATGAGATTTTAATTTCTGCTTCCCATAGTTTATTAAAGAAATACAAATTTTTGTGTACTGATTTTAAATCCTGCATCACTAGTGTATTACTTTTATTTGAATTAAATGCACCAACATATATCATTCGTCTCAGATGTAGTGTTCAATAATTTGTCAGTTGCATATAACACCCAGCACTCATCATATCATGTGCCATCCTTAATGCCCATCACCCAATTACCCCATCTTCCCACCTGGCTCCCCTCCAGGAACCCCTCTTAATCCTGTTAAGAGTCTTTCAGTTTTTCTCCCTCTCTGAGGACTTTCTGGTTTTCCCTTCCTTCCCCTAGGATTCTCTGTGCTGTTTCTTATATTCCACATGAGTGAAACCGTAGAACCATCTTTCACTGGTTGACTTATTTCACTCAACAAAATACCCTCTAGTTCCATCCATGTTGATGTAAACTGTAAGTATTCATCCTTTCTGATGGCCAAGTAATATTCCATTGTATATATAAACCACATCTTTATCCACTTATCTGTCAGTGGATATCTTGGATCCTCTCAATTGATGCAGAAAAAGCATTTGACAAAATATAGCATCATTTCTTAATTAAAAATCTCCACGGTGTAGGGATAGAGGGAACACACTTCAGTATAATAAAAGCCATATACAAAACCCCACACTAAATATAATTCTTAATGGGGAAAAACAGTTTTCTCCTAAGGTCAAAACCATGACAGGGATGCTCACTCTCACCACTGTTGTTCAACGCAGTACTAGAAGTCCTAGCCTCAGAAATCAGGCAACAAAAAGAAAAGGCACACAAATTGGCAAAGAATGATCAAACTCTCACTCTTTGCAGATGACATGATACTTTATGTGGAAAGTACTGTATTATTTCTAATGTTTTTTAACAGAATCTTTAGGGTTTTCTAAATATGTCATCTGAAAATAGTAATAGTTTTACTTATTCCTTTCCTATTTGGATCCTTTTTCTTTTTTTGTCTAATTTCTCTAGCTAGGACTTCCAATACTATGTTGAATAAAAATGAGAGGGGGTATATTTGCCTTGTTCTTGATCTCAGAAGAAAACTGTCAACTTTTTACCACTGCTTTAAAGAATTTTTGTTTTTAATTTTCAGAAGTTTAAATATAAAGATATTTATGCCAAAACTCATCTTATTCTATTTGGGTTTTTCCTCTGCTTCTTAAATCTGTCAGTGTATGTCTTTCATTAAATTTGAGAAGTTTTCAGCCTTTCTTTTCTTCAAAAACTCATTCCTACTGTCTCATCTTCTGGGATTCGATATGTTTGGATATTGTTCCTCAGGTTTTTGAGGCTCTATTCATTTTTTTCAGTTTATTGTCACTGGGAAAATTCTATTTATCTGCCCTCAATTTCGCAGATTTTTTTCCCTATAATCTTTGCTCTATGATTGAGCCCTTTGGGTTTTTTAGTTAATATTTCAGTTCTATCATATCACTTGGTTCTTTTTTTAAAGCATCTACTTCTTTGCTAAGATTTTTTTTTTCATTTGTCTTATGAATATATATTATATATATGTATTATATATATATATATATAATACATATATCCCTTAATCTTTTTTAGTTAATATTTCAGTTCTATCATATCACTTGGTCTTTTTAAAGCATCTACTTCTTTGCTAAGATTATTTTTTTATTTGTCTTATGAAAAAAAAAAAAAAATATATATATATATATGACATATATAGCCCTTAATCTTTATAAGATAATTTCAATATCTGGTTCATCTGAGTGTAGGCATCAGTTGTCTTAGCTAATTCCATTTGTAACCTCTCCTGTTTCTCTGATGGACAATTTTTTATTGTATCCTGGACATTAAATTAGGAGACTCGGGTTCCTGTTTAAATAATTTTAGTATGCAGTCACCCTGTTTCAGAATCAACACATGGATCCCCGGCCTACTATTTTGGGCTGTTGTTCCAATGCATTTTAATTTTCAGAGCCTTTAGGATGCCATTTTGGCCTACTATGTTTATCTGACACTGCTGAGATTTCCGCTGTTCCCTGCTGAGGCTGCCTGAGAGAGAAGGAGCTTCCCCAAATGGGCCACCTGATGCCCCTAGGTAGGGGAACAAAGAGTATTTCCTGGACCAGATACTTGTTCTGTCAAGATGCTCCCTACCAGAGCCACTATTTGCTTGAAATCTCTTGTGGGGGAAATGATATTTTGGGCTGCAGGATACGGAGAGTTCTTGGGCTTGGGCCAGCTGCTTGTTTTTGCAGGAAACTTCTGCCAAAATCTCCTGGCCACCCCTTATCTCTAGGTTAGGAAGGGAAATGTCAGATCCAGCATGAATGGGAAGTACTTCTGGGCCAGAGCATTTGCTGTGCCAGGACTCCCCCTACTTGCAGATGCTGCCTGGCCACCCGATGTCTTGAGGTGAGGAAAAAGGAGTTTTAAGTCTAGTAGGGAGTAAAAGTGCTTCCCGTTGGCTCCACAAGACAGGTATTTGACTCCTCTTATCAGTTCTACTGATCTTGCAGCCAAGACGTCTCATTCAGTTCAAGAGAATGCCAAGAGGTCCTCTCACTATGTTGTTCCTTCTGGTTCAGTGTCTGTAACCAGCCCCTGCCTCTGTTCAGGCTTCTCTCTTGGTTGCCTCTCATTTCCAAAGCTTATCATTATCATGACCAGAGAGGAACAAGGAGAAATGGTCTCGTGCCATCTTTATGCCTTCAGCTTCCCTTCTGAACCAAATATTAAATTGGCAGCATGTAGGACAAAGACAAGTTCCAGAAGTATTTTTGTTCATTCCAAGATATTTTTTAATGTATGTCTGAAGTTAAATAACAAATGTGTTAAAATCAGAAGGGTCCACGGAAAGTTCTATAGTCCTGGATTCTCTGAGAAAATTAAATGTGGCCACCTGGGCCTGAATTGGGGGCACAATCAGCTGAAAAGGTAGACAAGCATCCCTCTCCAGGCACAGCACTTGTACCACTATTCCCCTTTGCAAGGCCCGGCTTTTCCAGTCATTTAAATCACCAGTGTGGCCTTTGAGTTAAGAACCTTGACTTAGCCTACTACCGAACAATCACAAACCTTTATAAGTGCATTTTACACTTTCCCATAAATTCTTTCACTTGATCTTTACCATAAAAAAAAGGCACTATTTAATCTAACTCTAAATAACAGATTGTACTATTTCCATTTCACAGCTGAGGAGACTAGGTTTTAGAATGAGGATGTGACTTACCAAGGTCATAGTGCTATTTAGTGACAGAGTTGGGATTCAACGTTCATCTTCTGACCCCACATCTGGGATGCTTTACTTGCTCCCGATAGCATAGGAGACTAAGAGGATGTTCCAAAATATTGCCACAAATATAAGACCACATTGCTCTGACACGTGAATGTCCTTTCGAAAACAGACTCGTGGATTCCTTCAGCCATCATTCATTTGCATCTAGGTTGTATACTTACTTCATTAGGGCAATTAAACAGACAAAACAAAAATCTGAATCACCCCAAAGTAAACTTGAGCATTACCTTTCCAATCAATTCTATCACACTTCAGGCAGACTGCTTTGCTGGCACTCAGGTTGATGGGATGGGTACAAACCTACCACACCACACACGTCTCCCACCTCCACAGGTTTTAAATATAGTCTAGGAGACTGGACCAACACACTTTTAAACAATCTATAGTCTTATATGATAGAAATCTCGGTTGTGTAGATTTGCATGGAGAACAGCTATTGGAAAGCAAAGAAGTTGAGATACTTAAGACTTAATGATTTATTCTGTAGTCTGTATCTTCTATAAAAGGGTGACCTTTGATAAAACTACTGGGAGTATAGAAGGAATCAGAAGTGTCGTAGAAACACCATGAATAATGCCTCCTTGTGAGTGATCTTTCTGGTGTCACTGCTGCAAACTCAGCCAAATGACAGGTTTTCCTGAGGGATAGATAAAGAATAACCCTGCAACCATACAGCAAGAACTGTAAAAAAAAAAAAAAAAAAAGAAAAGAGAAAAAGAAAAGAGAAAAAGAAAAAGAAAAAGAAAAAAAAAGAGAAAAAGAGAAAAAGAGAAAAAGAAAAAGAGAAAAAGAAAAAGAAAAAGAGAAAAAGAAAAAGAAAAAGAAAAAGAAAAAAAGAAAAAGAAAAAGAAAAAGAAAAAAAGAATGAACAGATAGGCTCAGACAAATGAGAGTGTTTGTTGCCCGAACAGGGAGGCAGCATGTTTGAATGGAGAGAACAGAAAGTAGGTGAGGTGTAGAAGCAGCAGCAACTCAACAAAGTCCAAAGGGCATGGTGGTTTTAAACCCTGGGCTCAAATTCTAAAATACTCCTCGTTTCTCTTTAGGTTGGCAGGCTTGTTGCCACTTTGACCGGTAGAGTATGGCAGGAGGGATGCTGAGTGACGTCCAAGGCTAGGTCATCATGGCCATGTTCTAACACCTGCTCCTGGAGTCCTGAGATACCACACTAGGTGGGTCTCATGTGGGCTTCTCTAGATGAGAGCAAGTAGAGTCCAGCCTTCCTGCCATTCCACCACAGGTGGCAGACATAGGAGTGAAGAAGGTTCCTGATAAACCCAACCCCAGCCGTTCAAACCACCCCCAATCTCAATAAGTCTTCCCAGCTGGTGTCCCAGACATCACAGAGACAACCCCTGCAGTCTACACACTCTCTAAATTCCTGACACATTAAATCCAATAGCAAATCAAAATTGTTATCATTTTAAGTCACTAACTTTTGAAGCTGTTTATTATGCAGAAATAGTCAGAACAGAGGGTAGTTATAAAGGCAAAATGGGGGAGAGAGGTAGGTTTAGTAGACAGCGGGTGCAGGAGGTAGAATTAAGCTTTACTAGAGAACACAGCTGAAATGTGAATGGGAAAGTCAGTGGTAAGAAACCACATGAGCTTCTAAGGACTAGGAGCCTCTGCTGCAAGCCCAACTCTGGGTGCCAGCAACATGTATAAAAAGCTAGAATTACATTCATTCATGACAGCATGAGATTATTCTCCAGGAAAATGCCAACTGGTCTTTTGTAGTTTTCCTTCTGTACAAAAGAGCTCTCACTTTCACCAGAACCTGCCCACCCATCCCCTCCTCAGCCTGCAGTACCCGGTCTCACACAGCCTTGTGGGCAAATGCCACTCAAGGCATCCACTCCTCAAGAAACCAGAATTCACCAGCACTCTGGGGGAAGGCTCTTAGTTGTGTGAATCCCGTGTCCCAGAATTGCTCAATCCACCTCCTATCTTATTCTAAGCTGGTGTACTGGACAACCGCCCTCATGTCTTAGACCACAACACTTGGCTACGATGCACCCTCTTTACCTCCCTGGGCTGGACTCGCCTCACTTTAACTCCTGGCTGGCATCCCGTGTGCACCAGGCACACCACCTGACTTGGATGCTCCCACAGACCAGAGTCCCCATGCTGCGTTGAATGTCCAGAGAATGAGCAACTGGCCATCCTACTTTGGGGGATTTCCCTGAAGAGTTGTGTTTGTTGTCCAAACCCCAATAGCTGCTTCCTTCAGCTCCACAGTGGACCCACCTACCTTGAAGACATACCCTCTAAGTTGTAATAACTCTTGCAGGAAGTGCAGCAGTTTGATAATAGACCAAACACTGCCTGCCCAGATCCAGTATGAAACCTCTTTTCTTTTAAGCGCTTCCTCTGTGATTCCCCAAACACCAGTGCAGAAGGTCAAAGATGTACGCCAGCTCGGTGCTTCCCTGATTTACTTGTGGCTGACTACAAAGCCAGCCCTCCTCCGTGGAGCCATTTTGTCTAAGTGGGATACTTAAGTTCAGATTTCCCGTTAATACCTGTAGAGCCAACTTCCAGCTTACTCAGCTCTGAGACCAGAGGAAAGACTTAATGGACCTCAAAGTCTCACAAGTTGGCAATTTAAGCAGAAATTTCCAAATTTTCCAAAGGAACTGATTTCCTGCTTCAGTCGCTAGAAGGGAGAACAGAACTGGAGAATGTAACAGTCTGGTGACCTCCTTGCCAAGGAAATTGGGCTGCAAGATTATGAAGTAGCACCTCATGGGTCACAAGCATTAGCAGACACCTCCCATCAGCCAATGATAAGCATCAGAGAAACACCCAACAATGGACTCATTCTTTTCTCCCAAAGGAGGGAAGCAAGAGCAAGTGTGAGGGGCTGGGAGGAGAAGTTCTGAGCTTTGATTGAGCCCCATTGTCGAGCTGTCTGGGAAGATTGCACAGCTGGGCTAAGTGTTGTATTCAGCAAAACATGTGATGGACAGTGCTTTTGTGCCAGGGACACTCCAGTCAGTGCGGAGCCTTAGACGCCTGAGAAAATTAAAGACTTTTCAGGCCCTTTCGCAACACACCTGATTTCTATATTAAATTTGAGTGCGGATGGGCATTGTGTCGGGTAATTGCCAGCCCTGAATGTCACCTTAGGTGTCAGGCTTGCTCCGACCTCAGACAGGGAAAAGCCAGCTCCCCCAGCACTCACGCTGCCCCAGATGAGTGACAGCACGGGGTGTGCAGGGAGGGGGCCGGGGCTTGAAAGAGATGGCTGGAGTCTTATCCCATTAATTTCCGGCCCCACCTGATTTTATACAAAAGAATAGGATCTATAGGTTTCTGACCTCTAAGTCACAAGCCTGGGCTAGCAGAAAAGTTACCTGTGTTAACATCACAGGCAGCAAGCATCAAACCCCAGGCTGAAAAGGAGGAGAAAAGGGAATCTGGTATTACATGGTAGAAAACAGCCGGGTTGGCCCGGGAGCCCACATCATCACAACCACAGAATATAGATGATTCACATCCTCATCAGGCTGATGGCTTTGTTGTGGGGAACTGGAGACATTCTCAGGATGGGCCAGGTGTTAAGGGAGTAGCCTGTCCACGGCAGGTCAAGCAGGGCATAGTCCAGAGTGAAGACCTGCGTGCTAGGCACGGCACTAGATGGCCTTATGCACATCAGGTAACCCAACTTACAGAAAAATACACAGAGATTCCGAGAAGTTCAGGGATGGTCAAGGTCAGTTACTTACAGAGCTGGTATTCAAACCCAGGTCTCTTGAACCCCTCGACAGTATCCAAATGTCACCTTTTCAGAGAAACCTTCCCGGCCCACCTGAAGCACCAGACCCTCCATCACTAGCACATCACTAAAGCCGAATGTTCCTTCTTAGCCCTTGCTACTACCCAAATTTTTCTGTTTACTCATTGCGTACAGGTGCCCTATCTCTCCTCATAGAACGTCAATTCAATGAAAGCAAGGATTTCATCTCCTGCATGGCTGCCTCTCCAGAGCCAACAACAATGCCTACACAAGAATTGATGCACAATACATGCACAGGAAATGAATTCGAGCCAGCCTGAGGGGTCTCTGATGCTTCTTCCTTTGGGCATAGGATTGGGGGTAAGGCCAACTCAGAAGGTTCAGAGCTCATTTTCTAAAGGAACATGAAGGTGGGTATGCAGCAGGAAGCATGGCCTCTGGCATCAGTGGATAGGCTGGGACCAGAGGGCTAGAAATAAGGCCATGAGTGAAACTCTTACCATAGAGCCACCCCATCTATAAAATGAGACTAACAATAGAGCCTAAATCATAGACCTATTGGAGGGTTAAAGGAGCTAATATAGGTAAACTCTTAGGGGGACCTGGGTGTCTCAGCAGCTGAGCATCTGCCTTTGGCTCAGGTCATGATCCCCGGGTCCTGGGATGGAGTCCTGCATCTCTGTGTCTCTCATGAATAAAATATTTTAATAAATAAAATTTAAAAAATAAAGCCTGACAGGAGTCTTCAGTAAGTGCCATTATTGTATTTCTTTCACGGATAGAATCAGCAAGTTTAGGATGTATTTTGTGAGAGCTTTGTAAAAAGTAGTTTATTTTTTATCAATCAATAGATGAAATTAGATGAGTATTTATATACGTATGTATATGTGTGTGTATATATAGATTATAGATTATATATAATTATAAATTATTATAAATAAATTTATAAATTATAAATTAAATTATAGATTGGATAAAGAAAATGGAAAATGACCCTCAAAGATTTTAAGATCACCCAAAGTTACTAAGGAGGAGGACAAGGCTTTAAGCCCCTATTTGACTCCCAAGATGGAATTCCTCACCATAACAGAATAACTGGCTACTTTTCTTTCTGGCTTGAACAACAGCTCTGTACCCCAGGACAGGTTCTGTCCCCCAGTCATGGCCTCCAACGCTCCAACTTCCTCCAACATGGAAGTTCTGCAGGAATGGGAGGACCCCAAAGCCTTGTCCTTGGGCAGCCAGCACTTCTGGAAATAACAAGTACTGTGCCAGCCACGCTGAAGCAAGCTGTAGCCACCCTGCGAGGAGATAATTTCCTGTAGGCCCTGGGGCATCCCTGGGCCAGGGAAGCAATGTGAGACAGCAAACCCAGAAGGCTGAAAAGGAGGAACCTCCAGGGTCCACACCAGCTCTCCTGTAGCAGGGCCTTGCCTACTCCAAACCTGCTCTTCCAACAGCCGGAGTAAAACTGGAAGTTCAGGAAGCTGAAACAGGAGGAAGGACCTGGAGGTGAGGGTGGCGAGGAGGTCACGGAGTGAGTCAGAGTCGGCGACGTGCTTGGACAAACAGCCCCTCTATCTCAGCAGCTCGTACAACAAAGCTTTACTTCTTATACCACAGGCTGCACAGTCAGTAGGGAGGAGGGGTGAGCAGGCGGCCCCCGCCAGGCTCTTCCCATGTGCTTGCTCCCTTCCTCCCAGATGCCTGGGAGCTTTCTAGGCCTTGGAACTCTGCACTGGATCTTCGGCATGTAGCAGGCCAGCAAGGCCTGAGGGAGCCAGAATATCTAACCACACCGGAAATATTTTATTGCCAGACCCTAAAGAGGCACACGGCACTTCTACCCACAGGCCACTTGCCAAAATCTAACCAAACTGCAAGGGGTACTAAGAAACGTAGTCAAGCTGCCGTGCGTGGAGGGAGCATGTTTGTCGAAAACCTAAGATCCTCTTTTGCGGTTTCCATTTCTTTAGAAACGAGCTGTGTCCAAGTCATAGGACAGCGGGGACTGACCTGCCCGGCGTGAATTCCCCTCAGCCCGGTCCAAGTTGCCCACCCTGGGAGTTCTCACGCACACACAGGCCAACCATTCAGTAGCCCCCCAGCTCCTGTGGAGCGGGAGTCCAGGATGGGAGTGGGGAGCGCCTGCATGTGCGTGCAAGGCCTGCGTGTGTGTGCAAGGCCTGCTACACATGCAAGGCCTGCAGACTCGGGCGCTCTGCAAAGTGGGGTTCCCCGAGGCAACTTCACGGTCACTCGCATGCCCTCTGGACTTCCTCAGCTCCACCCGGCGTTGCGAACCCCCGAGGTGACTAGCCTCCTCAGCTGAGGGCTCTGGAGCCAACAAGACATGGGCCACCTCTAAAGGGCTACCGTTTTCCTGCGGCCAGTGCCACGACCACTGGGGCGCCTGCACCCTACTACGAGTCCTGTGATTCAGCCAGCATTTGTTGAACACGACAGGGGCAGGCAACAGATTCCAAATAAAAAAGCAATTAGAAGAAAGCTCCCGCCCTGATAGAGCTTTCCATCTGTTGGGGGAGGCAGAAGGGGCCTCCAAGCCCGGAGACGGCACCCAAGCCAGGCCCCGGGGACCAGAGGCGGGTGTCCTGCTAACCTAGCGTTGGAGCCGAGACCTGGGGCGTGCGAAGCAGCTACTCCCCCGGGACAAAGGGGGCAGGGGGGTGACCAACACACAGCGCCTGAGCAAAGGCGGCAAAGACCAAGTGGTTCCATGAGGCTGGAGAAAGGAGTCTGAGCAGGAAGAGAAACCAAGTCAGTCCAGCCCAGGCAGGCAGACGCAGGTTGTCGCCAGGCACTTAGGTGCTACCCAAAGACTAAGGGGCAGCCCCGAAGGCCCTGCAGGAAGGAAACATGGTCAGGTTTGTGCGGAAGAAGAGCCACCCCCTGTGACCACAGGGGCCAAGGGGAGAGCGTGAGGGCCAGAGGCAGGCCATGCAGCAGGTGCTGGGGGCCCACGCACCCCGAAGACAACAGGATGGAGCAGGCCCGGCCGCATCCAGCACAAGCAGGAGCTCTGCATATGCTGCCTCCACACACCAGAATGTTCTCTCCTAAGGAACTCCTGAGGGTACCGCCCGAGCAGGGGAAGGGCTATGTTCTGAGCACGAGCAGGCCCCAGCAGTTCACCGCACGACGCTGCACAGAGCACCCCCAGGGGTGCAAGAACAAGCAGGCCACCTGCCTCGTGCCCCCGGAGGCCAGGCTGCCCGCTGCCAGCTCCCTGGCCGCCCTCCCACCACCGCTGCGGGGGTCCCCGCAGGAAATGGCTGCCGCCACAGGCAAAAGCGAGGAAAGGGGTAACACGGTGAAGGAAGAAGAGTGGCCCTGGCATGCGAGCTTTGGGATAAGGTGCGGGGTGAGGAGAAGACTGGGAGGCGCCACAGGCCTCCAGGAGGGCATCTCATAGACCCTGCCCCTGGCTTCCCGCCCTCAACCCTGAGTAACCCCAGAGGGGCTGGCAAGGCTTGGGTAGACTTGGGCCATCTCAGCAGGCGGGCGGCACAAGCAGCTGCCCTGCAGGCAGGTCGGGTCTTGGAGGGCCGCTTGTACTCCAGGCAAACGCGCTGCGAACGGGTATTTGGGGGGACAGTCAGCCGCCTTGAATCTCCAGGCCCACTGTCCTTGAGTTCACCCTCAAGGCTGATTCTCCTCCTCCTCAACGAAGTCGTACCGGATGAGTTCATCTACCCTCTCTGAAGGCTTTTGTGTTTCCAGGGCAGTTGGGATGACAAGTGCCACTCCTGGGTGGGTTCACATTTTGATCTTTTTCTTCTCAGAGGAAGGTGGGGACTCCTGCCCACTTTGGCACAATGATAGTCATCCTAACAACTTCTCATTCATAAAGGATTAGGGATTATGAAATATTTTCATTTGTGCCAAATTCTTTTTTTTTGGCTGAGTTTTTCTTTTTTAATTCAATTTGCCAACATGTAACACCCAGTGTTCATCCCATTAAGTGCCAAATTCCTCATTTTCTTTTAGCTGAGTTTTTACATTTTTTTAAATTCAATTTGCCAACGTATAACACCCAATGCTCATCAAGAGCCAAATTCCTCACTTTCGAAACTATAATCACATTTAAAAATAAATAAAAATTTTTTTAAAATCATTTTTATTTCATCCTTCATCCAGTAGTTGTGCATGTAAGTTGGGTCTTTGTTCTACTTATTATGGATTTTTTTTTTTTAATTCTGTGGTATCCCAGTCAGGAAATGTGGCATGTGTCATTTTATACTCTTTGGAACATACTAAGATTTCCTTTTGGGCATACGTGATCACCCCCTGTGGAATCCTTGATTTATCTCAGTCAGCTGAAATGCATCTTAGCACAGTTTCTAGGAGGAATGAGAAAGTGGCATCCTTTCTAAACCACTGCATTTCTAAAAGTGGCTTTTTATGGATTCACACACGAAAGACAATTTAGCTGAACATAGAATTCTTGGTTCACAACCTTCTTCATTTAAGCCTCTAGAGATGGCAGTTCTGGGTTGGAGGGGAATCTGAGGTGAGCGGATGTTTCCTCCTTTGTAGATACCCTGTTCCTCTGTTGGGATGCTTGCAGGCTTTTTTTTTTTTTTTTTTTTTTTTTGAAGCTCATCAAAATAGTGTCATCTTTTCTCATCTTCTGTGGCAGCCCTAGTAGCTCTTAAAACACAAGGATACTTCAGAGGAGGCGAGACACCACGTAGAGGGGTTGGGGGACCCACAGCTGGTATATCAAATTTACAAATGCACAGATTATAAACTCCTGAATGAGGAGGCACAAGCCACCCGCGCAGAGCCAGGAGGTAGCTCCTAGCATCTGAGCTCCCACTTTGGGGAAGTGAAACCAATAGGGTCATTTTGATTAAAAACAGTTTCAATCTGCCTGCAAAAAGTAGTAGAGTCATAAGATTTCCTACTTACAGATCCCAGAAATGGACCGGGGGGGAGGGGTGAAATTAGGTGCCATCCATCCAATGAACTTCCAATGAGGAAGGGCAGTCTTCCAACCCAGGTAATGGAGAAGAGAGAGAGAACGAGCGCGCAAGCACAGGGTAGCAAGTGCCTATTAGTTATGAGGTGGTTAGGCCAGAGATCACTAACTTTTCCCAGGCTTAACTCTGCTTATTTTAAAAGGTACCCCAGGAAACGTAAAGCATGAACTTAAAGCAGGCATCCTGAACTCAAGTCCTTAAGATGTGAATGTCCAGATTCCGTGTGAACAGGGTTATCATCCTGCAAAATGCCTAGGTAGCAACTCAGGAAAACTAAAGTTGTGTTTCCCATCACAGGGAGGCAAGCTCTGTCGCTGATGGGAAGTGTCCCCCATAGGGACGTGGGGGGACTATACTTTTCATGGCAACCTCCCAAGCTACACCAAGCATTAGCCATGAAGCACAATAACTCAAGCACACACTCCTGTGCACTCACTTCCCCTCGTGAGCACAGCTTTATTATAAATCAATAGGATTTCTGCAGCAAGGGCAAAAGTCATGTGTGTGGGACTGAGCAAAGAATAAGTTGAACCTGAAAAGGATTTTCCTAGCTGTAGAGTATCTTCTCCTCCAGGCTTTTGTCTCAATGACAGATGCCAGTGTCCACACCCATGCCCTGCTTTCCTCTGAGCGCTGCCTCTGTCCTTGCCTGAATCTAATGGGTCCTATGCCTCATAACAGAACTGGTGAGGCCATGAGCCATTCTCTCCCCACCCCACATAGATCTCATACTAAAACATTATGGGACTACACTCCAGGACCTGGAAAAGGTATCCCAAGAAAACTGTAAGAGAAGATGGCACAAAGCTGGTGGAGGTGGTCCTGCTAAAAATGGAATTGGCCTCAAGATGCTTACCAATAGAATCCTAATAGAGGTATGAGGATGTAAGAGCAGTAGGACACCTGCCTCATTTTCCAGAAGGAGATCTTGCAGAAGGACAGCCTCATAGGGAAAACCGGCCAAGCCCACCTGCCATCAGCAGGGACCAGTCCCACCACCATTATGTGAACTAAGCTCCACAGGGCACTCCTGTAAGAACACGTACAGCAGCCCCCTTGAGAGGACGCCCCTAGCCCAAGACGGGGAGTTAGATCAGACCTGAAATCGCTAACTGGCATGTCTAATCTGAAAAGGGTGAAATCCTTAAAGTCTCATTTAATATCTATCATGGACTGAACGTGTCCCCCTAAAATCCGTACACTGAAATCTAATTTCCACCATCTGTGATGATGTGTAGAAGGGGAGCCCGTGAGAGGCAACTAAATCAAGGGTAGAGCCCCCTCCCCCACCCATGACATGATTGGTGCCCTTATAAGGAGAACTTACCCCCTCCAGGCCAGCCTCTTGGGTGAAGAACCTTTCAAGGTGCCTGAAGTCTATCCATTTTCCAGGGGACCCACACCTGCTGCTCACTCCCACTCCCATCTCCCCACAGTGTTCTCTGCCCTTTGCCACACAAGGACATAGCAAGATAACAGCCGTCTATGAAACAGGAAGAGGGCCCTCTCCAGATGCGGAATCTACCAGTGACTTGAGCCTGGACTCCCCAGCCACCAACCAGTGAGAAATAAATTGGCTGTTGAAGCGCCACAGTCTAAGGCATTTGTGGTATAGCAACCCAAACCCAAGACATTTTTCTCCCATATATCTGTGACCAGGAAGCACGTGCTATGACATACTAGGACATGAGGTACTTTCCTAAAATTCATCTACTCCTAAGTGTTTCCAGAGATGCTAGACCTGAGAGCTATTCATCAGTACAATGATGTAACTGTCAAAGGAGTTTCAGTTGGGAAAGCCTACCCCAAGAATTCAAAACTCTGAAACAGCATAAAGAATACCACTGAACCTTATTTAGCCCAATGGTCCCCAAAGTATTTGGCCACAAAGAACCTTTTTCAAATAATACTCATTAACATCCAAGACCCCAGAGCACACTTGGAAAGATACTGTGCTAAGAAAACCTTCCAAATCAAAGGATTTGTCACACGGCCTCCTTGCCACACCCCCTCAGCATGGTCCCAGCCAGAAATCAACAGAAGAGGAAGCAGAGTGTAACCTGTTTATTGAATTAGCTGGACTCAGGAGGGTGCCTTCTCACTGGGTCTCCTCCTAACCTGCTCAGACAAACCCAAGGAGTCTGTCCCTGAGTGAAATCCCAAGCAGGTTGCAGAGCTTTCTAGGTCATTCTCAGCTACTAACAGTGGTCTCATGTTCGGAAGCAAAAAGAAAAAAAAAAAAAAAAAACCCTGTCATCCTGAATACTATAACTTCAATCTCCCATTCAACTTAAAACTTCTCTCCCCAAACCACCACAACAGGGCTAAGGGAGCGAGCCCAAAATGGGAAAAGGGAAATTAGTAGTTGACCTTTTTCTCAAGCATTGACCCAGGCTCAACTGTTCTTCTCCCATGCACTGTACTGCACCTGGGTGCTCTTTGTTGGGGAAGGGAGAAGAGCCAGGTGAGAAGAATGTCAAAGTGTCTGATATGCCCGGTGCTATTTCCAGTCCTCTCTGGGTTTTTAAATGCCTTTAGTCATAGAGGACACTCAAATAATGACTCTTTTGTCCTATGGGGGCATTCTGGGGGTTTCTTCAAAGATCCCCTATGGCAGAGACATCCTGCCTGTACTCACTCACATGCATATTGCCTCTTCTAACTACTCAATAGGACAGTGCCCTAAACCCCTGGCATCCAGCAGTCCATCAGAGAGAGAGACGGTCATCTTACCCCCTCCAGGCCAACCTCCTGGGTGAAGAAGCTTTCAAGGTGCCTGAAGTCTATCCCTTTTCCAAGGGACCCATTTCCGTTGCTCACTCCCACTCCCATCTCTCTGCTCAGCCATCAGAGCCAACCCCCCTACGACCCAGCAATTGCACTGTTGGGGATTTACCCCAAAAATTCAGATGCAATGAAACGCCGGGACACCTGCACCCCGATGTTTGTAGCAGCAATGTCCACAATAGCCAAACTGTGGAAGGAGCCTCGGTGTCCATCGAAAGATGAATGGATAAAGAAGATGTGGTTTATGTATACAATGGAATATTACTCAGCCATTAGAAACGACAAATACCCACCATTTGCTTCAACGTGGATGGACCTGGAGGGTATTATGCTGAGTGCAGTAAGTCAATCGGAGAAGGACAAACAGTGTATGTTCTCATTCATTTGGGGAATGTAAAAAATAGTGAAAGGGAATATAAAGGAAGGGAAAAGAAATGTTGGGAAATATCAGGAAGGGAGACAGAACATAAAGACTCCTAACTCTGGGAAATGAACTAGGGGTGGTGGAAGGGGAAGAGGGCGGGGGGTGGAGGGAATGGGTGACGGGCACTGAGGGGGACACTTGACGGGATGAGCACTGGGTATTTCTCTGTATGTTGGTAAATTGAACACCAATAAAAATTAATTAAAAAAAAAAAAAACAGAGCCAACCCCAGGAAGTATCCCAGCCAAGGGCCTTTTCAGGTGTGGATTAGGTCTCTGTCCCCACATTCTTCAAAATCCAGGGAACACTTTTCATGCTCTTTGGGACTCTGCAGACTCCCCCTCCCTTTCAACTTGATGATAAAGAACACACTTCACTCCCTCATGGGAATGGCCCATTCCCATGGCCCAGCTCATTGACATCTCTGTGTAGGTTGGATTCCCTGAATAGACTCTGAAATGGGGATTTACACCAAGGAGTTTTATTGAGGAGCACATGCAAGAGTGACTCCTGTAAAGAAGGAAAGGGAGAAGCTGAACCTCCACAAGGTTGCATCAGCTCTCAGCTGATCTACCAGGGAGCTCTGAAGCCAGACTGGCCTTTCTCAGATTGCAGCAAAGGGTCATAAAATCCCTTTAAACCCCTGCACACTGGCTGGATATAGGCCGCCCCCAGGAAGTGTGTACAAACTTGGGCAAAGGTAACTTCCTCAAAGATTTCCCAGAAAAGGATGCTGTCATGAATCACAGGAGCCAGCTCTCCCAGCAGCTGGTGGCCTGAGAGCCCACATGCTGAGGGCGGGACTTGAGGTACTCTACAGCACAGGGCCTTCAGGCCGCAAATGTCAAAGATGGACCAGACCTACTTCACGTCCTCTTCAGAAATGAGCGCTTGCTATTTTGTGTTGAACTTGTTGTCATTTTCACTCATCAATGGGAACCTCAGGTATTTGTTAAGGCTGGGGAGCTAGTGGTGCGATCCCCAGGAGGGACAGCAATGAGTCCCTAATTCTTTCCTGGCTCTGCTCATCACTGTCTGGGTTCAGCTCATGTCACCCTCCAGTCTCAATTTCCCTAGATATAAATCAAGACAGCAAACCACTCTGCCTACCTCTCTTGACCACGGTGACATACAGATGAGACATCTGATGCACATGAAAGGTTTCAGGATCTGCTACAGACACACTGAAACCTCTTCAAAGTATTCACATGATATTAATAGATTTGCTGAGCACTTTCTGCTCAAGCTCCCTCAGCGTTTGGTGATCAACTCTCCTAGAAAATAGCATTCATGAGGGAACTTCTGCACAGTCAGTCTCCATCCCTGGGGAAGCCACCAGGCACCACCCTAAAGGCCATGGACAGAACACTGAGGGCTGTGAGTCAGGGTAGGTCAGATGGCAAAGCAATGTGTCACAGAGACTGGGGAGATGACCTGTACTTCTGGCTCTGCCATTCACAGAGACATGTGAGTCACTCCCTATGCTGGAATCTGCTGCATCTATAAAATGAAAGTATTGTTCCAGGGCAGGACTTTCAAACTCTTTCAGTAACAGAACTCTGTTTTCAAGTTGAAATTTTTTTCAAACCCTAGTACATGAAAGTGTTAAACACGTCTCTTGTGATGTTTAAACACAGGCTGGTGATGAAAATCTCTAAATTTTGTAGTCTTAGGAGTCCTATTAATGCAATCACTCTGAAAATAGTTCCTGTGTGTCTACCATGTGCCAGGCATGGTCCTAGGCAGGATGTCCAGCAATGTGTGACAGGTGGGATATCCAGTACGATCCCTGCCCTCCAGGAATTCATGGTCAAATGGGTGGGCCAACTCATGTGCAATCACACTGCAGAATGAGAAGTTCTCAGGAGAATTTTAAGCACATCAGAGATTTTAACCCAGGTTTGGCATTATGAGGAAGTCATGGTTTATATTCCAGGGAAACTGGGTCTAAAGCATGTGTTAGAATGACTGGTGACTGGATGTGATGGTAATCTGGCTGTGACATCTGTCACCCAATTCATTGCCAAGGTTGAGTCCACTGATCTGGCTCACCAGACAGGGTCCCTCCCTCCCTTACCAATCCATGAGCATCCCTCCTATTGCTATATGCGTGAAGAGGATGACCTTCCCAGTAGAGAAGGACTGCTCTTTGGTCAAGAGCATAAGAGTAGCTGCACTCTCCTGCTAGAACCTCCAAACAAGTTCTCAAGGTTCATTTGTAGGAGAAAGTGGGGTGGATCAAGCTTCCAAGACTCCAGAAACATCCGAATGAAGTGCTGCATGTGGCAGTCTGCCTTTCAGAAGGGAGGAAGGAGAGAAAAAGAATGACTATCTACTGAAGAGAGAACTCTTCCTGGTAGAAAGCCTGGCTTTTCCAGAGGCTCGGAATAGAGAGACAGGCAGACAGATAGACACACTGACTTTTGAAGAACTGAATAAAGATTGGTTCCAATATAAAAGAAAGAATTGAAGGTACGACATGGAAGGAACAATTCAGCACTGCATAGACACAGAAAGATCACTCATGAAACACTAAGATAATTGGGTTTTATCAAAAGTGCCATGAAAACCCAGTAATAGATTTTTAGCAAAGTTTAAGACTCACTAGTCTAGGTGACCCCTCAGAGTATCTCCAACACTAATGCTTCCAATAACAGATTTCATTAAGCCCAGCCAATAAAGTCTTGCACATTAATTAAGCCATTCAACAAATATTTGCTAAATGTAATTAAAAGGTGATTATTTAAATCATAAAGACTTAGGGAAACATCCTTTGGGGGGGAAGATAAAGGTAAATCTATTGCTGGCAGAAAACCCAATTTATATTTTCAGCGATACCATCATCACATCTCCAGGAGGAAAGAAAAGGAAGGGAGAAGATTCAGAAGGGTACAAAGGGAAGGAGAAAGTGGCTGCCTAAAACAATATAGGTCAAGACTGGGATGCTTTGGGGCTAAGAAAAAAAGAATGAGAGGCCACAAAACACTGAGTGAGAAAGTTAATTGGGATGCTGAATCAGGGCAGCTAAGAAGGTGAGTGCTTCCTATCCAGGACCAGAGCCAGTTAGTAGGTGACAGAGACAGTCTCCCAAGTACTAGACCAGGGAATGTGGACCCCTAGAAGCCGAGCAGTATCCCAAGTAGTCATTAAATCTCAGAAGAGACAAAAATCTTGTACTCAGAAGATGATCTATCAATCAAAGTGTCCCAACTTTGACCGACATCGTTGGCCTCTAGAAAACCTTACCTCTCAGTGTTTACACCCTCGTACTTTCCCTCACTGACTCAGGCTTGGCCATGTGACTTGTGTTGGCCAATGTGACATTATCAGGGTTGATCCAGTAGGGGCCTATCTTAGAATGCCCTCTTGAGGGGCACCTGGGTGGTTCAGTGGTTAAGCACCTGCCTTTGGCTCAAGTCGTGAGCCTGGGATCCTGGAATCAAGTCCTGAATCAGGCTCCCTAGGGGGAGCCTGCTTTTCCCTCTGTCTCTGCCTCTGTCTCTCATGAATAAATAAATAAAATCTTAAAACAAAAAACAAAAAAATTCCCTCTTGAAACCCAGCTGCCATGCTGTCAAAAAATCCAGCCTACCTTGTTGGAGAAAAGGGCCATGTAGAAAGGCTCTGAGGGATGACACCACATGGAGAAAGAGGCTTCAGGGAAAGACCCTAGATGCCCAGTTGAATGCAGCCACATGAGTCACCCCAGTCAACATTGCACAGAGCAGGAACGCAGCTTCAGCAACTCCCAGAATCATGAAACACAACAAATTGTTGCCACTTTAAGTCACCAAATTTTCGAGTGGTTTGTCACATAAGCAATACTACTAGAAATGGAAAGTAAGGAAGAAATGAAAAGATGGAAAGAATGGAAAGAAATGGAAAGTAAGGAAGCAGGGAAGATTGAAACGTGAAGAACATACCTAGAAGTTCTAACGTCAGTAAAAGTTCCAGGAGGACAATGAAGAATGATAGGGATGAAGTAATAAGAATTTCTCAGGATTGACAAAACATTATATTCAGACAACAGATTTTCACCAAGACGCACACCTAGAACACAACGGTGACAGTTCAGGACACCAAGGATACATATAAAATCCACAAAAACTTCTGCAAAGTGTTTCAAACATCCCCAGGGTAGAATGAAAATGAGAGCAGCATTAAACTTCTGGTTGGAAACACTTGACACAAAAAAATTCTTCAAAATTCTGAGGAAAATTACTTTGAACCTAAAATCCTATCCAGCCAAATTCATATTCAGAGGAAAACAAAATATAAATATGTATGGATATATAAGGATTCATAGATTTATCTCACTGAACCCCTTTGAAAGGATTGAGTATATACACACACAAAAAAGACAACATGAGATAGAAGAAATAAAGGAGAACAAAGAAATCACTAAATCTTGTAGTTAAATATAAGCAACCATTGATTCCAATTTTTTTTTTAAAATCAAGAAATTACTATCTGGAACCAAAATGCCAGACAATCTCAAAATAAACTGTGGTGTTATGAAGGAGAAGAGAGAAATAAAAGTAGGCTAGGGTGGGGGATACGGATTCCAAAGGACAAAACCCCCAAAGAGGAAAAACAAAGAATGCTTAATCAATTCAGGAGAATTAGAGAGCAAGAGAAAGACTGAGAAACAGAAAAAAGCAAGATAAGGTGGCAAGAATGAGTTTAAACTTCAGAAATCATAATAGCTGTGACTGCCTTTCCTTCTTCCTCTATTAAACTCATTAGTAGGGTTTCAAAAAAAAAAAAAACAATCTAGTTACAGATGTTGCTAATGGGACACACATAAAGGAAAGAAAAACAGAGAATGTTGCCATCAGGCAAATGCTAATGACTATCAGCTTGGGGGGCTGTGCCCAATGATGCAGTAGGAAGTGGCACTGCAGTGTCAACCACTCTCAGCATTGGACCCTACCATGGCTCTTGTCACAACACCTGGGTATATAAACCAAAAAATCAGTAGGTATAGTGTCAAAATTGAGGAGACACATGGCGTTATTTCACTCAACTTGGAGTATCCTAAGGGAGGTGAAGCATGCTAAAACAAAAAACACCACCAGAACAAAACAAAAAACCCAGAACACCTCCATGCGGCTGGTCACATCATCTTTCCGGCTTCTCCGGACAAAGGGAAGCATCATGATAAGGACCATGAAAGGGGGCTGCTGGGAGTTCCTCCCTCAGCATCCACGGGATGCGTGGGCCACACAGCTTGGAGCTCTGACAGGAATTGGGGGCTTGTCGGAGAAGATCATCAGTGGTCAGGGAGGCCTCTTCACAGCCCAGCTGGGGTCCCCACATCAGTGTTGGCAGTTCACAGCCTGAGATCAGGAGGTGGAAACAGAGCTTTATGACAAATCTGGTCTGAGAACATTTCCTTTGGCTCTCATGATGTTTTTTGGGTTTTTTGTTTTTTTAAGTTTCGAATTAATTGCCAATATTTGAAACTTAGAAAATCCTACTTTAAATATGAGCATCTCTGGCTTTTGAGAAGTCGGGAGATCTGGCCACACTGGGCCAACGTTCCCACAAGGTAGCCATCAGTTCAGTTCAGGGAGAAGACGGCCCCCCTCAAAGCGTGAATGCACTCCCCCATCTGTCCTTGTCCCTGACTCCAGGGGGTCTCATAGCCAGGCCTGACAGCTGCTGTGTGACAGATCGTCTCCAGTCTGTGAGCCCAGAATCCAAACCCAAGGATTCCAAAGAGCCCCAGCCTTGGGTGTCTCATGGAGACAACATGGACTCTCCAAGTAGGAAGGGGTCATGGCTATGCTCTAGCCCAAGTTCCATCATTTACCAATGAGGAGACAGAGGCCCGAGGAGAGAAGGGAGTCTGCAAGGTCACACCAAGTGTGGCACCAACAAGAGACAGAGTCTGGGTCTTCCCACTATAGCTCCATGTTCACTCCCCCTTTGACTTAGCAACTTCCTCAGCTTGTCAGCCAGGCTTTTCAGGGAGAACAGCCTACTTGCTCCAAGTTTTTGTTTATCAAAACTGGAATTGTGATAAAATTGTTAGGATGCATACACTGGATCTGCTTACTTCCTTTTCTTTCCCCAAATGAGGAGAGAAATCTACTTCGGGTGCTATTAGTAATCTTTAAAATGGCCCTGTTTCACTGTTGCCAAGGAGTGGAGAAGTTGGAAGCCTTGTGCACTGCTGGTAGGAAAGTAAAATGGTGCAGCCATTCTGGAAAGCAGCATGAGGGTCCCCAAAAGTTAAAATGAGAATTACTATATGATCCAGGAATTCCACTCCAGGGTATATACCCTTTGAAAGCAGGGACCTGAGCAGGTATGTGTACACCCATGTCCATAGTGGCATCATTCACAAAGGTCAAAAGAAGCAGCAACCCAAGTGTCCATGGACATGTGAATGGATAAGCAAAACAGTGTCTAGAACATACACACAATGGAATATTATTCAACTTCAAAAAGGAAGGAAATTCTGACCTGTGCCTCAACACAGATGAACCCTGAAGATGTTATGCTAAGAGAATAAATCACAAAAGGACAAATATTCTATGATTCCACTTAGAGGAGGTACTCAGATTAGTCATATTCACACAGGAAGCAGAGTGACGGCTGCCAGGGGCTGCAGGGAGGGGGCTGTGGGGTGCCTGTTGAATCAGCAGACAATGTCACTTCTGCAAAATGGAAACGTTCCTTTGGGAGCAGGAGGGAAGCACTGTCTGGTGAGGTTAGAGCAGAGACCCTAGAGACAGGCTGCCCGGCTTCAAAGTCCACCTCCCCTCCAGACACTCTGCACTCAGACAACTTGCTTAACCTTTCTGGGCCTTAGATACAGAACAGAGACCCTGCAGACACAAAACAGGACTAGCAGGTACCTCTTGTTGGGAGGATTACAGGAGTTAAAAGTGCTTAGAAGAGCAGCAGCCCATAGTAAGAACCATACATAGTTGGACCATGAACAACGCAGGGGTTAGGGCTGCTGAACCCCATGCAGCTGAAAATCCATGCAAAACTTTTGATTTCCCAATATCCTAAGTCCTAGTAGCCAACTGTTAACCAGAAGCCTTGCCAATAACAGTTAACACGTTTTAGAATATGTTGTGTGGATTATATACTGAATTTTTAAAGTGAGTTTAAAAAAAAAAGGAAAATACTAAGAGAAAAGGCATTAACAATACAGTATTTATCGAGAAAAAAATCCACACGTAAGTGGACCTGTGCTGTTCAATTCCATGTTGATCAAGGGTCCATTGTGCGCTAGCATTTATTATTGATATGACAATCGTTGTTTTGTTGTTAGAGGTTTCTGATGCACTTCCCCTGAAACAGAGCGCTCTCTACAGAGAGGAACAAAACTGTTTTTACTCTCTTATGCCTAAAATCCTGACTCTGTGCCTCAAAACCTATTTGCCACATAGGCAGAAACATGTCTATTAAAGGAAATAGGGTGTTATGACACGTTGTTGTGATGATGGCCTTGATGACATTCTCTGCAACCAACCATCAGCTCAACCTCAGAAGGCATCAGCTCATACTCAGAAGGGACAAGAAGGGTCCACATAAATGTCTCCCGAGGACTTAGCTTAGGAAGGCTGATCCCCGATCTGGCTGCTGTTCTTCTCATTTCTATCTTCCAAGCCTACCTGCCTCCAGGTGTCCGTCTGCCATCATGAGCGGACAGCATTAGTCACACTCCCTCCCCTGCTCCTAGGGAAGGGTACGCACATCCTTTCCTAGACAACCTTGAGACCACTTAGCCCTTTTCTCAAAGATGAGCTAGGCACTGATGATGGCCACCAAGCTCCCCAGGCCATTCCTGCTGCCACCCACTTACCCCCAATGTGCTTCCTTCTCCCCCGACTTCCATCAGCTTAGCAGCCAGCTCTGTGCCTGACTGAATAAGCACGCAGCCAAGACAGCTGTGCTGACCTTCCATCATGTCAGATCTCTGATTTTCAAAGACACACACACAGAAGACATGATTAACCCCCTGCTCCTGGAAGACAGGGTTGGAGAACCAACTTATTAGGCCCACTATTCACCCCTAAAATGAACAGATTTCCCTGCAGTGACCTATAGATGTCAAGTGGCTATTCTTTCCACAGCTCTGCAGATAAGAAGGCAGAAATACAGAGCACAGCCCAGTCTGGCCTGCTCCCCTCGTGATATGGGCCTACGAAGGTAGGCAGGCGAAATCTGTCTCAGCCCTGTGAGTAATCCCAGGTGAGTCCTGTCTTTCTGCTCTCAGCCCAGTCTTATTCAAATTAAAAAGCCTCGGAGAGCAAGAATCTGTCCACTGCAGAAACGCCAGGCCGACCAAGAAGCAGCCAAAGAAATTTACCCCTTCCCATCCAGAGTGTCTAGGGGGTACAAATGTAATAACATCTCTAACCCAGTTCACAGATTGACTTGCAAATGTGCCCTGTCACAGCTCTGCACATTCCCCCCGGAATTCAGAGCTATTTCTTTGTGCTCCTGCTGAGTGCTTGCTCAGATATTGGCTCTATTCCCTGGGTTCCCAGTCAGACCTAGGCAGCCGTGCTGCGGTGTCTCTGCCTCAACAGGGACGCAAGGCAGGTTCACGGCCACCTGCCATTGATCATGCCCAAAAGCGGATAGCCACATTGCCATCCTCCACATGAAAGAGATGCCCCCAATCCAGCCTGATGTTCAACCTCTGGTTCCTCCTGCCAGAGCCTGCAGGGTTGGGATAGGATGGAAGTAGATTTTCTCCCACTCATCAGTTTAACAGAAGTCAATCTGCTTCTCAGAAGAGTAGTTCAAGCACATGTAGGACCACCTCCAGATGGTGTCTTTCCCAGCCCCAAATCCAGGAGAAGCACTTTGCCAGGAATCTCCAGTGTCTTTACTATTTCTAGATATCTGAAATTGTACCATTGAACTCAAGAAGCCCACTCTGGCCACAGCGAAGAGACAGTGGTACTTCTTCCAATGCCCCATCGCTCTTTCTCTGATCGTGTGCAAAATAACCACAAGGAAACACAAGTAAACAGAAATGAAGACATTGACCACAAAGCTTTACTTAGAAATAATGATGATCAAAAAAGGCAGGAAAATGCTGAAGGAAGCCCAGTACCTAACATGGATCTCCCACCAAAAAACAAGATTAAAAAAGTTATATATGACTACATATTATTTGGTAATAAGGAACTAAGAAAGGTAGTATAAACATAAAACTAAAAGAACAAGAATTAGAAGCAACAGAGCTACAGAAAATCAAATTAGTGAACTAGAATTTCAACTCAAAATAGATTATGAGAAAAAAGAAAACAAAATATAACAAATATCAAGAGGAACACTTGAATTCTTGAATAACTAAATTATTATATAGGTCAGCTGGAACAGAAGCAATATTGAAAGTTATAGTTAGGGCAGCCCGGGTGGCTCAGCGGTTTAGCGCCGCCTTCAGCCCAGGGCGTGATCCTGGAGACCCAGGATCGAGTCCCACATCAGGCCCCCTGCATGGTGCCTGCTTCTCCTTCTGCCTGGGTCTGTTTCTCCCCCACCCCCCCATATGAATACATAAAATCTTTTAAAAAAATTTTTTTAAAGACATAATTAAACAAAATGCCTAAGAAATTAGAATATTGAAAATTAAAGTGATTTACTGGATTCTGGAAAAATTATGATGCAGAAGTCAGCACCAAGATGTATCATAGAATTATTAGGTCCTCCTCTATTAAGAACAAATGAGTGAGCCAAGGTTATAATATCCAGCCAGATTTTCATTTATATGTGACAGTGACTAAAGTATTCTCGACATAAAAATGTTCATAACATGAGAGGCTATTCTCAGTAGTAATCATAGAAACTAATATCCACTGAGCATCTCTATCTGCCCCAAACTGTGCCAGTCATTACTCCATGATCCATCATGTACTAACCCCATTCGATCCTATCTATGAGATCTATTATGATCACCACCACCCCAACTTACAAGGGATAAAACTGGGACCCGGAGAGGTTAAATAATCTCCCAGATAGGATACTGCAAGTTAGTGACAGAGCCAGGACTGAAGCCAGTCATCATACTCAAATCCCAAGCTCTGAACCACTGTCCAGTGCAGAATGTAAAGATGCACAAAATCTACTACCACCGTGGTTGTTAAGGATTGAGATGGCAATCAGACGCAGGTGACCTAATAGGCTCTCACCTAACGCTAAACTGATTTAAGTTATTAAAGGGCACAGGACAAGAAATGCAGCAGATACTCCTCTTCAACTCCTAGGAAAGCCCAACAGCTACCTTAACATCTCGCTTACATGACACGGTTACCACCACCCCAGACAACAGCCAAAGTTGCATGGGAGGCACCTCAGCACAGGTGCTGCAGCCTCAGTTTCTCACCAACCTTCCTAGTTGCATAGGCCTGAGGCCTGCATGCAAACTCAAGCGTTCCCTGGGCCAGAGGCAGACCCTCATAGGGGTTGTAGCAGCTACAACACCCCACATTTACCCTGGATGGGTGTTTTTTTTTTTTTTAAGATTTTATTTATTCATGAGACAGAGAGAAAAAGGCAGAGACACAGGCAGAGGGAGAAGCAGGCTCCCCATGGGAAGCCCAATGTGGGACTCGATCCCAGGACCCCAGATCACGACCTGAGCCCAAGGCAGATGCTCCACCACTGAGCCAACCAGGCGCCCTAGCCTGGATGGTTTTTAAGAGAATCAAACTGGGAAAAGACGAGCCCAGAGGTCATGCTCCCAGGCAGGCACAGATCAGCCCAGGCCAAAGCAGCACTCTTTCCTTACAGCTCTGTAACTTTCCTGTAAGGAAATTTGGAGCTTCTTGTAGAACATTTTTGTTCCACATCCTCACATCACACGAATACATCTCTTACTTCAAATGTAAAAGCAAGTCTTACAGAAAAGGAACAAGAGGAAGAGTCAGGTGTCCATTCTGATTACACAGACCAAACCCTTTCTCTAGGTAGTACACTTCGAATGTCACCAGGGAGGTCTGGGGAGGAGTTTTGTTTGTTGTGTTCTGCAGCCACCTAGAGAGAGATCAGACCCAGAAGGGCTGAGGCTCTTGAGTCATTAGGCCAGCAGGAGAGAACAAAGCAAGCTACAATGGAAACCAGCAGGCCCAGTGCAGAGACTCGCCAGGAGACTAGTTCTGATTTGGGGAAGCAAAACGCATACCAAAAAAGAAAGAAAGAAAGATATTCCAGACACTACAAAGGCCTCCCTGAAAACTTAAGTGACAAGATGCGTTCTGAGAAAGTCAACAAGAGCTAATCAAAGGCTGACAGGCTTCTAACAGGATCTCTGTGTGTTTATTTCAAAGATGGTCTTTGAAGGTGTTTCAGAAGTCAAGGACACTTCCAGGGAGAGTCAACACAAAGTTACCCGGAGTAAAAAACAGACACAAAAAGGCCTCTTTTGTCTTGCCAGAGGTAACCAGGAAAGAACAGCATGAGATGTGCTTAGGGCACAACCCACTGCTACTGGCCTGTAAGCTTCTAGGTCCAGGGCAACCCCTCTCCAAGGGATGATCCTAGATCAAGTACCAGTATGTGGGCTTTCTGCCTAAATATTTCCGCAGGGATGGCTGACTGGGTGAATCAACAGCATGCACTCACTCAGAAGCCCCGTGTGTTAAGCAAAGATACATGCTATCACGTCATCCTTCATAGCTGAAGTCAGCAAACTGGCCCATGGGCCACGTCCAGGCCTTCCCCTCTTTTAGTCGAGAGATACTGGAATACAGTGAAGACTGGCCTCGCGAGCATGTGGTGTGTGCAGTCCCTGAGGGCCCCACACTTAGGAGGGCCCCATATTTGGTTTAATGTGCTGCTGTTGACTTTTTGAAATTCTTGATTTTCAAACAAGGAGCTTTAGGTTTCCATTGTGTACTGGGCCATACATATAACAGTGGGGTCCTGAACATGGCTGTTTACCAATGGTCTGTGGTGGCTTTCATACCAAAGTGGCAGAGTTGAAGAGTTCCAATAGCTACAAATGTTTATCATCTAGCCCCTTGCAGAACGTTTGCTGCTCCTGCTTCATATGATACTAGGTTGTGGTGCACGGGTTATATAGAGTACAGGTAGGAGCACGGTCGTGCTGTCCTGTAATGGGGAGACCGCAGGCTTGGATTAAGAAGAACTCCAGGAAACAAATGGAGAGTTGTTAGAGGAGAGATGGGGGTGGAAAGGGTAACTGGGTGATGGGCATTAAAGGAGGGCACTTTGATGTAATGAGCAGTGGATATTATATGCAACTGATGAACCACTAAATCCTGCCTCTGAAACTTATGTAAAAAAAAAAAAAAAAAAAAGACCCAGAGGTAAGCCTAGCTCTGCCTTTGGTAGGCCTGTTGGTTTACCTCATTTCTCACACTGAATTTCCTCACCATTATTTAAAATTTGTGTCCTATATTACTAACCAGAGTTTAAGTGTTCTTCATAATTCTTATTTTTTGTGTAAGAGATGTTACACTTCTATAAAGATAAAAGATGATGTCATAAAAACTTATAAACTTGTCAACAAGTATGCAAAACAAGAAACCCCATCTGATGGCTGGTCATTTGACACATCTTTAGGAAAATCTACAGACTCCGTGTGTCTTGGAACATCCTTCAGGGAGAAGGGGAATTAATTTATTAGCTGACGGCTTACCGTCTTTGGTTGAACGTTCTTGTTGGTTAAAGCTACCCCTGGGAGTCATTAGCTTTCTTGGTCCCAAGTGGTGTGACTCCACCCTCTGAGCAGTCACCTCTGTAGCAGTTCAGGTTGGACCTGCCAATGGAGCTGCCATGGCAATATGGGAAGAACGCTGAAGCCCAGCCTTTGCCTCTAGGGGCAGAGCTCAACTGGGACCTTAGGAAATAAGGTGCCAAATACGATTCACAATAGTAAGTCTTCCAATCCATTAAAATATGATGTTTTTTTTATTTGTGCAGAAATAAATTTCTTATAATTTATAAATATTAATATTTTAATACATTAATAAAATATTTAATAAATTTATTTTTAATAAATTAAATTTATTTCCTTTAATTTTATTAGTTTTTGTAGTTCTAGTTTTGTAGTTTATTAGTTTTGTAGTTTTGTAATTTTGTAGTTTTATTAGTTTTGTAGTTGCATTATTTTTAGTTTTCAGTATAGAAGCCTTTTACCTTGGATTCAGTTTATTCCTGTTTTAATCTTTTTGATGCTATTGTAAATGGGATTGTTCTCTTAATTTCCTTTTTGGATGGTTCTTTACCAGTGTATAGTAACAACTCGTTTTTGTATCCTGAAATTTGACTGAATTTACAAATATTTTAGGCTCTGCAGGCCTTATGTAAATCTACTTGATACATCACACTAACAGAATTGAAGGCTAAAAAACCCACGAGCTTCTTCATACAGAAAAAAAAAAAAAAAAACACCTGACAAAATTCAAAATTAAACACCCAATCATGTAAATAACACTCAACAAACTAGGTACAGAATATACCTCAACATAAAAAGGCTATATATGGCAACCCCACAGCTATCATCATACTCAATGGTGAAAAACTGAAAGTTTTTCCCTTATGATAAGGCAAGAATGCCTACTCTTACTTCTACTCAACATAATACTGCAAGTTCTAGCCAGAGCTATTAGGCAAGAAAATAAAAGAATCCAAATCAGAAAGGAAGAAGCAAAATGATTAACAGATGACATAATCTTATATAGAGAAACCCTAATTGACTTTGTATAAAACCACGAAGAGATAACATCTAAAATTTTGACAGTTGGAATATCAAAAACCCACTGTATATTTCATCCTCTAAATTAAAAAAGAACAGTTATTTATTTTTTTATTCATGAGAGACAGAGACATAGGGCAGAGGGAGAAGCAGGCTCCCCTCGTGGGAAGCTCAATGCAGGATTTGATCCCAGGACCCTGGGATCACGCCCTGAGCCAAAGGCAAGTGGCTCAACCACTGAGCCACCCAGGTGCCCCAAGAAAAGAGTTTTGTAAGTTCCCTTTAGTGACATATTGATACTCTTTCTCTGCTTAAAATACTAAAATGTTTCTTGCAGTCCTAGTAGAAAAACTGCCTGCGATTTTAATACAAAACTGCCTGCAACTAGATCTGCTCGCCAACAGGGGATTGAGATCCAAGTGACCACGGAGTATTTCGGAAACACACACAACCACACACTTTCCCAGGATGGATGCTGTGGTGCATGCCCTCCCCACACCTACCACCATACCTGTTCCCTGGGTATACTGTGCTTAGGAACCAGAAAAAGTAGGAGTCGGACTTGGGCCAAATTGAAGCAAGATAACCAAGTTTACTGGGGCTTCTGGAAGCAGAAATTTGTATAGGAGGAAATGCTGGGGGGGGGGGGGAAGTAACTATATGGGGTATTTTTACTAAAGAATAAAGTTCTAGGGTGGCTTTAGTATGTGACTGAAGCACCTGTTAGAAGGGTGGATCCCTAGGGTTTCCATCCAAGACAGCCAGCTCATTCCCCTGAGAACTTAAGCTCAAGGGGTCTTTAATTTTGACTATTATTCAAGAAACAAAGTTTGCATTATAGCAGGGCAAAGTTTCATCCTAAATGTTAATTCTACCTGGAACCCATCCACATTCCCCTCTTCCATGATATTAAGAGCTTGGGAATGAAATAAACAATATAAGGCAGGAGTCAGCATACTTTTTCTATAAAGGACCAGATAGTATCTTAGGCTTTGCAGGTTATAAAGGTCTTGGTTGAAATTACTCACGTCCATCCTTGGGGCATGAAAACAGCCATAGCTAATATGTAAATGAATGAGAATGACCATGGCCCGATAAAACAAAACTTTGCTTCCAAAAATAGGGAGCTGCCAAGATTTGGCCCATGGGACATAGTCTGCGGACCCTTGATATAAGGCAAGTGAGCAGCCTCACAAATCTTAGTGCAGCCCTCATGGGAGGCCTGAGTATCCTAGCCTTAATTGTGAATGTGACATTTCTCATCCAGAAGAGGTGCTACCTTATGGACCCTGCCTCTGGGTGGTTCTGAGTTCCCGTCTCCTCTTTTCCTATACAAATTCCTTGTGCTATTAATCTGCACTCATCAAGCAAAAGGGTGTTGACTCCAGGCTAAGAGCTACCCCATTTCTGAAGATGGGTTAGTCAAGCCTGCTCTGGTCCAGCAGCCACCTCTCCCATTTCCAGCAATGACTGATAACAGGAGGGAGCCTTTGTTTGCACAAAGAGAGCTGGCTCAGCAAGCTGGGGAGAAAATGATTTTCTCTTTCGGTAGGAAAAAAAAAAAAAAAAGGTTAAAAATGCCAATGTTCTGTTTGCACTATCATTATTCTATTAATCCTGACCTTGAAAACTGAAAATCAACTACCGTATAATCATAGCATAATTGTCTGGTAATATCTGTCCTTGAAACTAGAACACTGGAAATCCGTTCTCAGAGCTGGAATTCACACAGTAATTAATCTTAAACTCATGGAACAACACAGACATGGCAAAATGTATGTTCCTTAGTCAACTCTGGATGAAGACATTGTGCATTATTGAAGTGTCTGATGTACTTGGACCACACGAGGTTTACAGTGAAGGAAAGTAAATATGTACTTTTCAGATGTGTTTATTACAGGCAACATTTCCTGACAGCTATAAAGCTGGTGAGGCTGGACTTAGATAGAAGCCCTGTTTTATCTACTTTGGACACCAAACTAATCTAATAGGTATCTAGGAGCCAATCAGATAATTAGTTCTCTGTAACAATGCTGAAAGGCTTTATGGAGACAAGAAACAGTACCAGTTCCCCAAGATAGGACTTACATACACAGTTGACTTGAACAGAAGGGCTGACAAGAGCCCCTCAGTGCTGTCTTGTTCCAGAAACTCTGTGTTTAAAGGAGGATCTTAAAAGGGGAGGAGGAGGAAAGGGATATGTCCAGCCAGCAAAGTGGCACAGCAAGGGATGGGGAGCTCGAAGACCCCAAACAAAGACACTCGAGTACAGAAAGAGGAGTCTGAAGGTCGTAGGTCGGGGTTTCTCTGTTGTTCATATATGTGTAAGTCACCCAGGGGGCTTAGCCATGTGCAGATTCGGATTCAGTAGGCCTGGGGTAGAGGCCAAGATACCGTGTTTCTCATGAGCACCTGGGGACACACCTTGTACACCTGAGTAGCAAGGGTGTAAGCCTTCAGCGGTTACAGTTGGAAAGGGATGGGCAGAGGTTAGAAGCAAGCCCTGAGAGATCACCCCATCCCAACTCCTCATTACACGGGTGAGGAAATGGAAGCCAGGGAGGTTAAGTGATTTGCCCAGGGTTATGTTAATGAGAAAGCCATGTGACTTCCATTTCAGGGCATTTTACTGCTCTATTAAATCTCTACGAAGGATTCCCGAAGAGTTGGAGGTGTTTAAGTTTTTGGAAGAATTTCTTTTATTTATCTAGATTGTGAAAAGATATTTCCAAATTTCTTTTTTTAATGACAATTTCACAGTAGTCCTATAACTGTTCACTTATTCCCAAGCCCAGGACTGTGCTAGGAAGGAAAGAGATCATCTTCACAACGGATCATTAAAATTCCTCTATTTTGAATAATTTCATACACAAACATTCTTTGATTTCAATTAATCTGAACAACCATGATCTTAAGAACTGGGTTGTCTGAAAATACGACAGATTTTTAGTCTGGAAAAAAAATTTAGCAAAATTCATGGACTTTGGGGAAAAAAGAATTTCCTGGGGAAGAAAACTGCACAATTATTTATTTTATCACCATGTTATCTAGGAAACTTTCCAAGTCAACAGTTGTAATCATGGTCCCACAGCTAGTCTAACCAAACCAATTTCCTAGTCTCCTTCTAACTTTTATTCCAAGTTGCATATCCCTACAAACCTTTAAGTCTGAAATATTACAACATCTTAAGCATCATCTCTGGGAAAGGGCAATGTTACATTTCTGAGCTTTTGTTCCACTTTTCCCTGGACCCAGAAAGAGGGGCAATTGTTCTGTTCAAAGACTCCTCAGGCAACCAAAGGTCCAGGAATCCAAGCTCAGCTAACGCTCACGTTCAGTTTACTTAGTGGTCTGCCTCTCTGGCCAAACAGAACCTTGGGTGGAGGACCAAGGAGAAGCGAATGCTTCATCCTGAGTCCCAGCATTCCGCTTGTCTGACCAGGTGGGCCAGGGAGACCTTCCACCACAGAGCCTCACCAACTCTTCATAACGGTATTTCATTAACATTTCCTGACGTCCCCTCTGGGGTTTTGCACTCAGGTATCTGCCTGGAAGCCAGTTCCAGAATTTTTTGATGGGGGCTCTGTTGCTGGCCCCCTCTGAATGGGCAGACCAGGGACTTTGTAGCCATACATTTACTGTGCATGTTCCACATTAATTGCTCCTGCCTTCAATTGGATTTGTGCTTCGTAATTTTCTCCTTACACAAATAATACAGATAAAATTTGATGGGCCTTGTGGGCCGTGGGCTGGAAGACACAGAGCCTTGATGCTGATACATGCAGAGGAAATGGGTGCCACAGACCATGGCTGGTGGGGCTCTCTGTTCCAGAGCAGAGTGCCTGGTCTGGTTGGTCTCCCATTCCTGCCTCTTCCTTTCCACCTCCCCCAAATTTTATCAATGGGATACAGGAGAACCTACCAAGCAAAAAGTAACCCTCCAGAAGCTTAATGATTCCTGTTGGGGGGCACAGGGTAACTATTTTCAATTACTTTCTCTTTATGTTCCCTGACCCTCAACAAATGGTTGAAGACACCATCAGGGCATTTCACCAGCTTTGGGATTTTGACTCTCTGCATGCACTGTAAGCATTCTTAGAAGAGATAACCAGGAAGAGTATTTTCCATTGAGAGGACTTGCGTAAAACAGAAGTTTGTATTTAGCAGAAAACATTTTTCTCCTTCGTGCCATGTTCTAGTTCTATAAAGTTTTAGAGTTTCTATTCTGTTCTGTGTCTGGCTGGCCAGCCTGTATCTGTCTGCCTCGCTCACCACATCTATTCACCAGACAGGTGCAGAGGGACTCCCCAAGAGAACATTCTGGCCAGGACAATGTCAGTGTTCTAATCACCAATGGCAATGCCAGGCACCAAGGAATGTAAATCATCATCAGGGGCGAGGCCACATAATGGCTTTGGGCATTCAGCTTGGACTTATAAGCTGCTGTCGGCAGTTTTTATGAATACTAAGTAATTATGACTGGAGGACAATGCTGAAATTTATCAACACTAAGCTTTGGCCTGATACCACCATCACACTGCATTAGAGAAAGCTCTGGCTTGTCACTCAGCCTGAGCTCCAAACACCTCCTTGCTGCCACTCGCGGACCTCGGATGCCGATGAGCTTTGCTTGCATCTGTTAGCATAGAGAATTCAAGGACGACACAGAGGCCTGAGTGGCAGTGTCCTGGTGAACCCAGAAGCTCAGTGTGAAAGAAGGGAGATCTCTACTGGCATCGCCTTGGGATAAACTGGGTCTTCATCCTATGTTATCATTGCTAGAGAAGGCAGTGCCACCAACATAAAATGTTCCTAAACTCTGTCCCCCCTCAACAAACCCACCCCTTTGCCTGTGCTCTTCACCTTAGTAAAGGTCCCCACCATCCCTCAGTTGTCTAAACTAGAAAACGAGGCTGTTCCCAGCACTTCCCTCTCCCTAATCCCAGCATCTATTCAATAACCAAGTTCCACCCATTCAATATCCACAGTGTCACCTGAACATAGTCTCATCACAGACCCCTAACTAAGGTACTCAGCTGGGCTAGTAAAACATCTTCACCTGAGGCCTCCTACTCTCTAGCCCCTGCTCATTCCCATTCAGCTCAATCCACCCTCCACATATACTTAGTTTTCATCCTAAAATAAAAACCTGCCCAGGGCACTCCTCTCATTTAAAACTTCTAAAGGTTCCCATAAGCTACAGAATAAAATTCAGACTCTTTAGCATTGTTATCCTGAAAGTTTTTGGCCTTCAAACCCACCACCCACTTTTTTTTTTTTAATTTCACTTCCTGCCATTACCTCCACATCCCCATGCTATGTAAACCCAACTCCTCTTTCCCAACCAAGTCAAACCCTTTCATACCTTCTGCCTGAAGTGCCAATTCTCCTGCCTTGTCACCATGGAAAAATCATACAAACTCCAGATTTGCTCAAAGATAACATCTTCTGTAAGACTTTCTCTGACGCCCTTTACTTATCATGATATGATTATTTTTCTGGTGTTATCAGCAGTATTTCACATGCCTATTATCTAAGAGCACAGTGGATCTTCCTGGTCTCTGAATTTCTAGCTCCCAGCATATATTCTTTACGCACAGATATTCAGAAAAAGAAGGAAAAGAGTCCGTTAGTGCATTGCTGAGAAAGATCATACAGAAAGCACCAATTTTATCCTTTATGTGGGTGGATATCCCATAATACTAAAGAGTCCAAGCTTTTGGGGGAAATGGATGTCGTGGACATATAAGCTCTTAGGATAGCAAATGGAACTTCCAACAAATTGGGCAACTGCTCCATATGCACTAAAGCCCAGTATTTTATTAGAAAATCACTTTTGCCGCTCAAATCCAAGGCTCTCAGCCAACTCCAAGCCCAGATGGATAAAAGGCCACTGGCATGATGCTACATGCCCAACATGCCCATCCCCAACATGCCAGACACTCCTGTTGTGCATCTGGGTCAAAGTTAGGCTGCTGGAAGATAATCACAGCAATATAAATATAGCTCCAAAACTTCCTATAGGGCAGAGCGGGGTAGAAGAGGGTAAAGTAGAACCCAGAGTCCATGAGGGACAGGAAACAAACTTGGAAGAAAGCCAACACACACTTTTTTCCTTCAGTGTTTATCCACAAAGACAATACTAAAAGGTTAAGATAGAGGTTGGGGTGTACTCTTTTGCTGGAGAATGACAGTTTTAATGCCTGTGGTTAAAGTGCCAATCTGCTAAATGCTAAATATCTTAATATCTTTTATTTTCATGGGAATTGGACTAGAGAGAAATGGGAGACCAGCAGGGAAGAATTAGTCCTTCCAAAGACCAAGTTTTCTCCCCACTGGTGTCCAAACGAACACCAGCCCAAGCATACACCTTGCCCCAAATCACCAGGGGACCTCTCGTCAGACTTGGTTTCAATATCCATTTTCAGTTTGGAACTAGATATTTTCATTTCCACATATCATAATCCAGAGTTGGAGACTAGAGGATAAGAAAAAGCACATGCTTTTTTATTTCCGGGAATGCTTGGCTCTGTCAATGACTTCAATGCAAGACAAACATCCTTAATCTGTGTCTCAGTTTCTTTATATGAGAAATGGGAAGCCAGCCCCATAGCATTATCATTTCATCTGAAGTGACAAAAGTAGGGAGCAGACAACTGGCACACAGAAGTATGTAATAAATTCCAATGACCAGCCCCCTCCAACTCCCTTCCAATGGTAGGCTCATTTGTTTAATATTTTTTAGCATCTTTATTAGAAATAGGTACGCTGCTGAAATGAACAGAAAGCCCTGGTATTTGCCTGAGCTAATGACATTCAAAAGCCCCCCACACCCTCCTCACATACGTAACCGTTACAGGCCATGCAGGCCACACTGCATGTTAGAAGGCAAAAAGAATTTGATTTTCATCTTCCTTAAGTGAGATAAAAGGTGAAAAATGAACAGGATAAATAAGGTCATTCTCCTTGTAGGTCTTGCAAATATTTAGATCTCATTTTGAAAGGACAAACTAATCTCTGCTCTGTTGAAACTTTTCTTCCTTACACAATGTGAAATACAGCAGTAACTTGATGATGTTGGTATTTCTAAGTATCTGTGGTCGATAGAAGCAACAGGTTAGATAGAGGGGGAAAAAAGAAAAAGTAATTTCTTTTCAGAAGGAAGTAACCCATTGATATTACATCAGTTGCTACTAGGCCAACTCTGAATTGATTTTTGTGTAGTGAATAGTTCTCTTTTCTTGCATTAATAGTTGAGCAACAATGAGTACTGGCAAGTTACCAAAATTAAATTATAGAGCCATCAGCTATGTCTAATGATACAAGTGTCTCTTGGAGCAGAGAGGACTTGGAAGATAAGGATAAATGTCCAGATCCTTTAATGAAAGTTAAGGGATAACTTATCAAGAAAAAGTAAAGCTTTGTCTTGTAATGGCAATTTGAACAACTGTATTTCTTTTTCCTTGGTGAACCCCTCCCCTACAATCCTCATTAAAAGACCAAAGTCCCTAAAATTAAAGGAAAATTTGTAATCAGTAACAGAAGCGATAAGAATATTCTCATTTTAGGGATCCCTGGGTGGCGCAGTGGTTTGGCGCTTGCCTTTGGCCCAGGGCGCGATCCTGGAGACCCAGGATCGATTCCCACATCGGGCTCCGGGTGCATGGAGCCTGCTTCTCCCTCTGCCTATGTCTCTGCCTCTCTCTCTCTGACTATCATAAATAAATAAATAAAAAAAAAAATTAAAAAAAAAAAAAAAAAGATACCTTTATAAAAAAAAAAAAAAAAAGAATATTCTCATTTTAGAAACTTTTAGAAACTTCTAGAATGTCTCCTACAGAATGGTCTAGGTTGAAAAAAGGCTGATGGCCCATTCCTTCTCACCAACTACCCTCAAAGTTAGCATCAGAGACCCAAGTAGGAGATATGTGGGAAGGAAGTGAAGCTGGGCCTTGGTACACTTGACTGACAAAACAGTTTACACCAGTGCTACTGGGAAGGGAAGACAGACCTGGTAAATCCTCACCAGTCAGCCCAGCACGCCCTCAGCACCAAATATAATGTGGGGGCTACACTGTCCTCCAAGAGATGGTCATACCTAAACTGCATCCCAGGGCCAACTACATAATCCACGTGTCCCAAAGCAAAATGAAAATGCAGGGCTCCTTATTCAAAAGGCATTAAAAAGTTTAAGATAGCAATAGCAAAGCATTAAACCAAGCATGGAGCCCTTTTAGGCATGAGCCCCTATGTGGCTACATACATAACATGCCCATGAAACCAGCCACACCTATCTACCTGAGTACTCAATCTTCTTGGTCATCCAGCTCCAACCATTTCATCACCCTAGTATTCACGTGGGCATCCTCCCCCACTCTGACCCACCCTAACTTTCCTCTGTACTCTCAGGAACACATGACCTTGGCCAGAAAACTCCCCCATTGCTATCTGAACTCCCCCCACCCTGTCCTGTAACCCAGCTATCCCTGAGGCTACTGCCTGCCCTGAAGCCTTCCCAAGACGCTGCTGGTACCTTTCTATTTACCTCTCTTGGTGAGATGGATATAGGAGACCTCCTTCCTCCACACCCCTCACTCTGCTTCTAATAAACAGTTCCTCCCACATCTTGCTCAGAAGCCAGGTCCTGCTGCCATCCACCCCTCCCAAACATAGAATCTACTGGTCACCTAGTCATGCCCTGCACTCACTTTAGACTTTGTCTTTTCACCTCTGACATCCTCTTGGCCGATCTAACATCCCTGTGGATAACCTACCCCACACCTAGCTTGCTGATGAGCACCTTGACCTCCATACCAACCCCCACTCCATCCCAGCACCACCCCCGCCCCCAGACACACGCACACAATCTCACAGGCTTTCCTTGAATGAAACTGAACCACCATAACATCTCATTTTCAGGTATTTCATTCTTACAGGTCCTCCTCTCTGCCAGTTAGTTCCCTTTAGCACCCCCAATAAGATAATTATTTATCCCCGTTGACACCTCCAGTGCATTGACTCCCTCTATTATTGCATTACCCATTACTCCCCCGCTGTCTTTACTTTTTGCTGAGTCCAATTTAGATTCCATTGTTCATTGTTGTAATTGCTCCCTTGCAGAGGCCTCATCATCTCCCTTACTTCTTTCCCTGTCGTATATTCATGTAGGGGAAAACCCCAACTGTCCGCCTGGCTCAGTGCCAACTTGAGTCAGAAAGCCAAAAGGGATCCCTGAGTGAAAGGCCAAATAAAGTGATAACCACACCTTGATCATTCTGGTGCCTTTTCCTTTTTAATTTCAAAGCTAAAGAAAGAAAATTCTAAGCACTCAACAAAATAAAGCACACTACTACAAAGGAACAAAAATCAGATCAGGTGACAAACAACTTCCCTAAAATCCTAAGTTCATTGATTAATTCTACATGATTTTTCAGAGTAAAGATTGTGGCCTCAGAATCCTGATCCTTGCAAGCTCTTACACACGTACAAGGACAAGGAAGCAATCTCAGCTGGTCCAAGTAGGCTCACCACATGTATCATCCCAAAATAAACACACTCCAAGTCGCCAAAAGAGGAATCAAAACCAGAAAATCAAAAGTGAGGAAGTCATCTTAAAGAATAAACCCAGCACAAGATGTCCAAATAGTTGCTAATATGGTTATAAAACCTAACAGAAGTGTTAAAAATAAATCCCCTCGTGAGGATCAAATGCAAAATGCTTCTACCAGTCATATAGTTGACTATGATTATTACAAAGAAATTGATTTGTTATTAATCCTCAATCTAAAGTCCCAAACTCTGAAAAAAAAAAATTCAAGGAAATTGATGGGAAAGGAAAGGATGAAGCAGAAGGTGTAGAGAAAGGAAATAAAATCATATTAAGTTCTCATCCTATGCCAAGTTAAGTCCAAAAATACCAGTGTTCTTGAAGCCAATGATTAGAAGCAAGACATGAGAGAGTGTGGGCATGCATCTGTGTATGCTGTTTCATTTAATGCTGTGATCCTCCCTCTAGGAGTGTGCACCCTATCTACCCAGCAAAGTGTTTTGTAAATCCACAGGGCCACTGTGGAGTGAAGCAATGCAGCGGCCCTACACACAGCCCAGCAGCTATTCGCTGAGTGTGAGTGTTTTTCTTCGTAACACCACAGAAGATATGGCCAAAAAGAGAGCAGACCACCCTTTAAAATGGGAACTCCCACACAGGCCCTTGGACCTAGAGCCCATCTTGTCTCTTGTACAGAAGCTGGTCCACCTCAACCCACACAGCCAGAGAACAAGCCCATCTAGCATAGAGCCCCAGTGTCAGCACCAGGCCTAAGAGGATCTTCAGGTTCCACACTTCCCGAGCCCAAGACTTCCCACAGCAGAGTCGCAGTGTTGACATCATTTGCCCTGTTACCTTGACTGCCTTCACATCAGCTGGAGAAGGCTTTCAGCACAATAACATCAAAACAAAGCAAGGCATCTTTAACAGCAATGGCAGTTGTTGGAGTTGAGAGTCAAAATTGCCAGAAGCAAGCAAAAGGGAGACAGATTGAGAATCATGACGTCCCAATTAGAGGACACAAGATGTCCAAGGAACAAAAAGGAATTGGAACCAAGAGAACACCAATTATCTTAGACCACATTTTTAAATTCCCATAATTTTATTTATTTTGTCTACCAATGTTCACCTTGTGGGTACATTTATAACCTCCATGTAAGGTGGGGAGACTCCCCATCCCTGACTCCTTTGCTATAATTTCCAAAGGTGATACTTAGTCTTATTTCTCTTCAGTGTGTGTTTGGAAAGCATCCAGAATGGTTATTCTAACAAAACCTGCCTGGCGGGGAAAGGGACGTGACTCTATAAGATGCTGTCCCCTCGCATAACACTATCAATAGAGGTTCTATTTTTTTTTCTGAATTCATAGTAATATTGCTGGAGCTTGAGGGCTCCAGAATATTGCTGTTTTCAGCAAGGAACAGGAAGACACGACCCCACAAATATGAATTGCAGTGCATCCATGGCGGCCAGCTCGATGGAACCCAGACACACCTGCTCGCACTCCATCTACAGCGTGGGATAATTAATACCTTGCTCACAGCCTTTCACTTTCCACTTTACCAACACTGCAGTCACATACAACAGACTTCCCATATTGGATATTAATGATTTACTCTCTGAAATCTAAGAGTGCTCACAAAACAGGAGAGTGAGTGGCTGAAAAATAATGCAAATAGAAAACACCCCCCTCACCCATGGGTGCGGCCAGGCTGATGATTTATGGGAGGAGGTCTCCATAGTCTCTTGACTATGGCAGAGGTGGGTAGAGGAAGAGGGCCTGGCTGCCCATCTTCTTCAAACATCTCTGTTGCCTACTGACAGCATGGGGATCCACTACAGGGTGAGAGCTCTCCCCACATAGCTGAACCAATAGAACTCATTCATATTCCCTCACAAAAAGCAAGAGGCACTTCTGTCAGCTGCAAAGTCCAACGATCAAATGCCTGGGCTCTGTTCCCCCAGCCACTCAGTTCCCGCTTCCACCCTGAGGGCTCTTCACACCCCTGTCCCTGCAAATCCACCTGGATTGCCACCTTGGAGACCCAGCCCAGGGCTCACCTCCTAACAAGAGTTGTTCCTTCCTTACTCCACATCACGCCGATTATTAATTTCTTCCATATCCTGCCACCTTCCAGCGTGGAATCAATTTACTGGTCAACTTAGAGTAGACTACTGCTGCATAGTCCTGGGTCTCAAATGAAACATTTTTCAAACAAAGCCACACTGGTTTACAGTCATACTGTACCACACAAGCCTCTTCAGATAATTATCTCAATACCTCAAGCCATGGGTCTTTGCCATTTCCACATTCAGATGAAGAAACTTGCCCAAGGCCAGATAACTAGGAAATACTTGGCTCAAACTTAGGCCTCAGTGATTGGTCAGTCTCATTCCTACACTTGGAAAACCATAATTCCAAAGCTTGGAAAACCACAATTCCAATTCCAAACCTCTCCCTGGTTTTTGGCTCATTCCATCCTTTCACTAATAACCTTCCCTTGATGCTACTGCTTTCACTTTCTTGGGCAACAGAAACATTTCTAAGAATGTTGATGGAAGCTCACTGAGGCAGGAAGTGAGAGAACATGGCACCTCCTTCTCAGAAATTCAGATGATGACCAGGGAAGGGAAGGGGAGAAGAGGTGCACACTCACTACAGCAGGGGCTCTGCTCTCTGTGGCCGTGTGTCATTGTGGGCTTCCCCCCAGACATGAGAAGCAAGACTGGGCGAAAAGGAAGAGCTGGAAGATAAAGAGAAAACAAGGACCAGAAAGGGTGATAAATTCGAATGGCAAGGATACTGTTAAGAGGGAGTCTGGAAAGGGGCTCAAAGCAGGAGTTTTCAAGGTTGACAAATCCTGGATGAGCCAGATACTTAATCTCTCTGAGCTTTAGTTTCTGCACTTGCAAAACAAGGATGATTATCGGCGCTACGGTGATAAATGAGATAAAGCCTAAAACATATTTAACCTAGCGGCTGATTCATAGCAAACACTCAGTTAAGTGTTCGAAATTCTTATAGGCTTTTTAGAATGAAAAATAACAGAATACCCAGAAGAAAAGGAACCCAGCATATATATGACCATATAAACAAACAGGTATTATGGACATTAAAATTGGCAACCAAAGCTGTAAAGGGGGAGAAAAGCATTGCACGTTGTTCTTTCAGAAAGGAGCACGTGCACTAGGAAGGAAGCACAGAACATGTTTTCTTTCAGTCGGAAGGAAGTTGCACAGAGGGCACTGCACTCATTGGCATCAGTGGCTGGGAACAGGTTGGGGTCAGGGGACATCCTCTTCTATTCTAAACCACAGAGGTGAAACCAACCGATGAACAATTTTTCAACAGATGTACAAATTCACCAGAGCTGTGCTGAATAGTGTTCATATTAGAATTAATAGCAGCCAAACAGCTGCTGAGAACTCATGCCTGCCACGTGACAGTCTATGCCCTAATATGTATCATCACTAAACACCTAACTATCACTAACCACAGGCCTATTATTTTTCTTGTATCGTAACTGGGGAAATGGTATATAGGGAGGATGACTTACCTAGAGTCACAAAATTGGTGAATTGTAAACACAGCTGCAATCTCAAAGTGACTAAAAGCCCAAGCCCTAAATGATGGGGCTGACCTAACCCATAACTCAATAATTTCTGAGATTTGAGGGATGTAATTATCTCACAGTAACAGAATTCTAAAGATATAGAAAACAATGGGAAATTCTTGGATATAGAAAACAATGGGAAATCCTGGTTTAAAATTGAGGATTAGCCACATGGTTAGCTATTCTCCTGGAAGAAGAAAAACTAGAGTTAAGAATCAACACCTGAATTTTGGAAACCTCAGCTGACCTGCCCTAGTCTATTCTCTGGTGCTCTACCATCCAACCTCAATCTTCTTGCATAATTCTCAGTAAAATGCTAACTCGGTCGTTTGAATTTGGTCCAACCAAAACCTTGGACCCATCCTTGACTCCTCCCTCTCCTACATGCCACATCTAATCAATCATCAATTCCTATCAGCAAGGCCTTTATACCAGATCTATGGCTCAACCACTTCTGACCACCAGCATTGTTACTACCACGGTCAAAGTCAACGCAGTTCATACTGGGGTTGTTGTGAGAGGCTCAGTGGAATTCCTGCTTCTGCCTATGTCCCCTCCACTCTTCCCACATCAGCCAGAACAAGCCTTTTTAAAACATGTCTGCTTAAATGTCATATCTCGGCTTAAAGTCCCCAGATGGCCTCCCATCTCAGTTAGAAAAAAAGAACAAAATTCTTACAATGGCCTAAAAGACTCTACATAGCATCACCCATCACATTTCTCTGACCTCCTGTCATGCTGGGTTCACTATACCTTAGCCACTTGAGCCTACTCCTCTTCTTGCTGGAATAGGCCAGGTGAGCTTCAAAAGGGGGGACCTTTTCATGCAACCTGAGGCCTTCTCCCTGACAACCCATGGTCTATTTTCACACATCCTCTGGTCTCTGCTCAAACACCATATCAAAAAGGCCAGTCTACCCTTTGTAAATTAGCACCCTACCAATCTCTCATGACGGCAAAATTTAGGGCTGTTTTGTTACTGCTCCATCGCAAGTGCCTAGGACTCTCTGAAAACATAAGAGATATGCCATAAATATTGTCTAAATGATGCATTAATAAAGAACATGAAGGCAGATAATATGGCTAATTTCTCTTCATCTCCCCCAACAATCCCTGGCACACAATAGACATTCAATAAATGTGGAGATTTGAGAGGTTAAATGAGTATCTGTAGTAGTCAGTTCTCCAGAGAAACAGAACCAAGAGATGAGATGTGCATACGTATAAGAAAGAGATTTAAGTAATTGGCTCTTGTGGTTATGGAGTCTGGCAAGTTCAAAATCTGTAGGGTAGACCATCAGGCTGGAGACCCAAGGGAGAGTCTATGTTGCAAATAAAGTCTGAAAGCTATCTGCTGCAGAATTCCCTTTTGCCCAGAGAAAGTCAGTCTTTTGTTCTATTCAGGACTTCAGTTGACTGGATGAGACCTACCCACATTTTGGATAGCAATTTGCTTTATTCAATTTAAATGTTAGTCTCATCCAAAAACCCTGTCAGAGAAACGTTCAGAATGCTGTTTGACCACATACGTGGGCACTATGGCCCAGCCGAACTGACACATAAAATAAGCCCAAACAGCATCCTATTAAGGTGAATCGATAGGATATATCAGATTAAAGAAGAATATTGTAACAAGAATCAAATGCTTTATAAGCAAAATGGCCTATGTCATTAAGCATTTAACAGACACCTGTAGGGTGACACACTGTGCTAAGCGCAGCAGGGAATAAGTCTCAGTTGGCCTCTTCAAAGAACTCCTAGGAACTACATACACATCTATCATCCCACATGTGTTATCACTGCTTCACGTCCACTTGACTAGCTAGGGTCCCAAGAAAGATTGCACACCTCAGCACCCAGGCCCTTGTCCACTGAACTAGGTATATACACATCAGTAAGAGATTTGACAACTATACAGAATAACTAAGCAAGTGTAAAGAGCCATATGTTACAAAAGAGGGAAAAACAGCCTCTCTTGGGGGTTTGTGTCTAACAACTGCCCCTTCCTTAGAGACTGTTCCCTGGCTAGAAGGCTGGCCCCCAGTAGCCATGTCTGTATCTTGGACACTTGCCTTCCTTCTCTACCCCACCTGCCTTCTCCTGATTTCAAGTCCCTTGAATTCTCCAAGTCATGTTTTCCTCTGGGAAAACCTACCTACTAGTTAGTAAGTTCCACTGAGAACAGAACTTTGTCTGAATTGTTCACCTAGCCTAACTTATTAGTTATTGCTATAATTACAATGATCATTGCTACAATTATTAATTCAGAAAAGGGAAGCCCTTTCATGATTCGGAGCACTAGCATGGTGTCCCTACGACTCAGGTTGAGTTCACGTTAAGTAGTCATCTCTTTATAACAATACAAAGAGGACTTTTTAGCTCCTGATTTCATGATGAAGACATAAGCTCAGGCCAGAGTTGACTGAGCCCATGCTCAGTAAAGGGCACTGTGAACATCCCACCATGTACATGTGTCACTCCATAGCACCTCCAAAGTTTTCATGGTCTACGATTTGAGTAATCTGTATTTCTATGACTAAACTACCATTCCACAGGAACTAAGAGTAATTTTATTCACAGTTGAATCCCATCACATAACAGTGCCTGGCTGAGTTAAGCAAAACAGACTAGATGAGGCCAAAGAACCAAACCTCCGAACTTCAAATGTCAGTGGAATAACACCATAAATGTCTGTTTCGTTATTACTCATGCTCTATGTCCATCGTGGACTGGTAGGGGGCTGTTCTCCACATAGTCACTCAGGAACCCTGGGAGATGGGAGCTCTACCATTCTGTTGTAGCTACATGATCTGGAACACATCGCTTCCTCAATCATGGGGTCTGTTCATGTGCAGAAGGTGCCATGTACCAACAATTCAGTGTTTTGGCCTTGGAGTGACATGTCCACCCACAGCCTCTTGGCCAAAAGGAGTCTCCAGGCCCAACTACCTGCAAAAGATTTGGAAAAAGACCAAAAACATAACTTGTGAGCATTACTCTCCTACCATACAGGCACCATGATAGGTGTCCAATAAGTATTTCTGATTGAATGTATGAATAAATAAATGACTGATAACAATCTCTGAGCACTCCACAATGAGTCTCGATCTATTTCAAGCCCCATGTCACCCTAGGTGGAAGACAAGGCTCCAAGTCCATCTAGTTCTTCTTCTAATCCCTAAGTCATTTGCTTAAGCTTCCATTCAATACTCACGATGCCCATGTCACAGATAAGTAACTGACTGTCTCAGAGTCTTTGGTATTTCTGAAGTTCTTCAATGGGCTGCATTGGCTTGTCCCTAATCTCCAGTAAACTAGATCTTGAAACAAAGGCAAAATACTGGTTCCAGGACTTACCAATGATGTTCAGGCCATGAAAACAGCAAAGGGGTGAGAAAGTAATTTTCTCTAAGAAAATCTTGAATGAAAAATAGCAGTGATTATGTCTAAAGGCACAAGAGACAGAAATAAAGGGACACCTATCAAAGTCTGCTGTACAATATAGAATCTAAAGTCTCAAAGAGGCCACTAAGGCTTGAAGCATAGGACCAAACACATGAAACTATCCTTCTGTTTTTGTTTTTTTTTTTTTTACTAACTCACCATTTCTGAGGTTTTCACTGCCTCAGATCTTTAGTTTCAAATTCTTATCCTTCAGTAAGCCAATCAATTATCTGTGCCTAAATGAAGAATAGTTCGAAGGACAAGGGGAGAGAAAACAGGGAGTCCCAAAAACATATAGAAAGAAAGAACCCAAATCCCTATTCTAGACATGCTTGTTTCCAGGCCTCGTACCCAGGGCCTCCAGAGCCAGGAGTATGTCCCATCCCCCATAGCCAGTGGACCCCAGACTGAAGAAGGCCAGCAAACGAATAGACCCCAACTAACAAAATGCTCCTCTTTAATTCTCAACTAAGTGTCAGGAATCAATAAGGTTTTTTTTTTTTTTTAAGATTGTATTTATTTGTTCGTGAGAGACACAGAGAGAGAGGCAGAGACACAGGCAGAGGGAGAAGCAGGCTCCATGCAGGGAGCCCGATATGGGACTCGATCTGGGACCCCAGGATCAGGCCCTCGGCTGAAGGCAGATGCCCAACCACTGAGCCCTCCAGGTGTCCCTCGGGAATCTATAATCACTGGCACACACTCAGCATAAAATGGTACCCAGACTCAGGTCTAACCTGCCTCGATGGAGCTGAGCAAAAAATTAAAAGGACTCTCATTAAGAGAAAGACTGTGCAGATCCAACAAGAGGAAGAAATGTGAGGATGACATGTGCCCCAAGGAAAGATGCAAAAAAACAATCCCTGTATCCTACTTTCCAGTCAGGCTGCTCTTCACAGCTTTGCAATAACCCTATCCTCTTCATGTGATCCAAGTTGAGTGAGATCTGTCCCTTTCAGCCAAAAGGGACTTGATTCTACAAATATTAACATTAATGACAATTAGCATTTACTAAACACTTACTTTGTATATCTGGCACGACACTAAAACTTCTATACTATTGTCTCATTCTTATGAGGGCAATTCTATTTTTTTAATCAATTTTACATTTGGGGAAATTAAGGCTCTAAGAGGCTACTTTGATTATGACTCCCAGCTGAGGCAGGAATTACACACAGGTGGATCCAACTCAGAACTTAAGCTCTTAGTTACCGCACTAGGCTACTCCTTGACCCCTGAGCTGGGCCATCTTAGGAATGGAGAACCACAGGAGAGCAACCCACTCCTCTAAAAGTCTCTCACCTGGCTCTCATGGACAGTGACCTTATAACGAAGTTGGAAGAGTGTGGAATTCAGGTAGGAGTTGGATTTAAATTGCGGCTCTACAGTTTAATCTTCCCCTAACCCTCACCTCACCGTATTCACTTGTCTAATGTTCAGGGTTGCAGAGGAATTAAATGGCAAATGGAACAGCACCAAGCAGAGCATCTAGCTTTCAATAAATATCAGCTCCCTTCCTGGTTTGTGTGGTTTAGAAGATGACAGAGCTACATTTGCAAAGTATAGGACGCGGTAGGTGACCGTACACCACATCCCTCCCCTCCCTCCATTCTGTGACTTCTAAGATGTCTTGGCCATCAGCTTGATGCCACGGTCACTTCAAAACATCCACAGAGCCTCAGCTCAGCGCCTTTACATGAGGGCCACTGATCCCTCAAGTCAACGCTATTTTTTTTTGTTCTTTTAAAATGTGTGCGGCTCTCAGGGAGCTGAGAGAATGGTCTTTGAAAAGCAAGAAATGCCAGCCTGCTTCTCCTCAGAGTTGTCACCAGTGAAAAGTGTTACAGCAGGTTAATGAATTTTTCCAAAAGACTGAACTGTCATGGGGGAAAGGAGAGTAGGAAGAGGGTGATCTACCTGCGGGACTCTAACACGGGCTTCGTTAACACTGCTCACTACAGGCGACTGCAAGTGAAGTCCAAGCTGGACAGAGACTCCTGTCCACCGGGGATGGATTCCAACTACGTATCTGGAAAAGGCATGTCTCTCTCCATTCAGCCACGGCCTTTGGTGGGTGGTGCCTGGATTTCCTCTTTTCTCAGACAAGAGCTTGGGAGCCTATAGCCTCCTCTTCTTGCAGAAACATTACCCACGCAGGGTAGATGACCACCAGCACAAGGGAGGGACAAGCAAGGGGCTCCCCGCTTCACGTGACCACTGGGGAAAAGACTTCGCTTCATTCAGGAGGAGGTGGAGCTTCAGAAGTTGGTGTCCTCCACTCAAAGTGTGGTCAGTGGGCCAGCGATGCCTGTGTCACCGGAGAGCAGGAACGGTACAGGGTCCCCAGCCTAGTCACAGCCCTCTAAATTGGAATCTGCCCAGTGCAAGTGCAGGGATGGTGTAGATGCAGATGCTGACTCCAGGTAGGCCTGAGACCCTGCATGTCAGGCAAGCTCCTGAGCGGTGCCGGTGGCACACTCCCTAGAGCAGATTCATGAGCCCCTGCTCACTGTGAGTAACTGCCCCGGCTGCTCTTAGCCCTGCCCTACGGCATCCGTGTCATCCCAACGGGTCACCCATCCCATACTGCCAGAGCAGAGGAAGCCAACTGCTCACCAGAAGTGGGGGGGGGGGTCCCTCCTTCATCTGTGTGGTTAGCCCTGGAAGAGGGAGCTGCCACTTGGTCATGGAAGAGGCCCCTTCCTTGTCCCCAAGGGTAACCACGTGACCAGTTCTCACCAAAGTGATGTAAGCAGGAATGCCACCGATTACAGCCCAGCCAGGCCTCTTGGGAAGTGGGAGCACCTTCCCCATGCTCTTCCCAGTCTCCTGGCTGGGGACTCTCCGGTCGGGGTGGATACTCAACCAACAAGATGGAAAGAGACCACATCCCTGAGTTGATGTGTGAAAGAAACCCACTCCTCTGGCCTTCAACCCTGACATGGATGGTTACACTTGCAAGAAACTGGTTTTGGTTGTTTCATGCGACTGAAACTATGGTATTTTTTTTCCAGTAACTGATGTTACATTAATAGCACTGCCAATACTGTGTCCCCCAAATTATAATTGTTACCCAGTCATGGCTATGCCCTGCCAGGCCCTGTTCAGGATGTTCTATAGACACGGTCTCCCAACCCCCACAGCTAAAATGCTCATACTTCGCAGGCACAAACTGCAGCTCTGAAGGCATTAAATAACCTGCTTGGGACCCCACCCCGGCCTAGCAAGAGCCTGGATTGAGACCAGGGAAGGGGCTCGGCCCCCTGGAGATCTGAGCACACCAGACATTCCCTCCCATGCCCCTTCTCACAGCCCGCCGCCCCCCCCCTTTCCCTGCTGGCCCGTCCTCACAAAGTCATTACTAAGGTGACCCCTGACAGATGCAGGAATTCTCCACCCACGTAGCCCCAGGCCTCTCCTGGAGCTCCTTTCTCTCCAGCGTCTCTCTGCATTTAGCAGCACAAAATGCCTGCTGTCAGGATAGCTTAATGTTCCGTGTAGGTCAAGACTACTGGTTGCTTGACCAACGTCCTTATCACTGAGCTGGCCTCCTTCACCAGCTGTTGTGGGGTTTTCCACCCTTCTCCTCCTTGCACAGACGTACACACAGTGAACTACAAGAATAGTTGCACAAAGCCTCCCCAACTAAGGGCCCTGAGCTCTGAGGAGGGTGAAATGGGCCTGATCGCCCCTGCACTCCCGGCCAAACACACCCCCCCCCCGCCCAGGGCCTCCCTGCCTCGGCCTTGCTGGCCTAGCCCACCCTCTGGCTCTTCGCCTCACCACCCCCGCCACTTCCCATGCAGGAATTTGGCCAGCGAGGCGCCTGTTCTCGTCCCAGGGCTCCTCTGGTCATCCTCAGTCATGGGTAGAGCTTAAACCCCCAGGGAGAGGGTGGGCCCTGGGGAGTGGAGGCCCGAGCCCCCCTTCGGACTCAGGCAGAAACAGTGAGGCAGAAAGGAAGCCAAGCGGGTAAGAGAGAAACCCGAGGCCTTATCGGTATAGGAGCAGTAGGTGTCCATGCAGGAAGAAGTGGCCTGAAGTGGAAGGGAGGATTTGATAGGTCTAAGAGATCAGGGCGAGCTCTGCTGAGACCCTAAAGTGGGTGTGAAAGGACGACTCGGGCCTCCCGGGGGACCCAGAACTCCCACTCCTGGGGCAGCTCCACCTCTGCTGCGCAGCAGACTTGTGGTAGCGTTCCCTCGGTGTGGGTGTATGGTGTGCGCCCCAACAGGGAGCCTCTTTTTCTTTCCCTGCCATGCTCATCTGTCTCTAATTAGAGCCTCACAGCCTCTGATTCCCACCAAAGCAGCCGAGGACGAGGCAGCCTGGGAGTCAGGCTCACTGGCAAGCCCCGGTGACCACAAGGCCGATCGGCGCAGGCTCTTCGCGGGCCCAGAGGCAGGTGGCTTAGTCCTGTCGGGGGCTCGGCAGCAACAGAGGCACAACTCAACCCCAGGCCTTCTGACCTGTTGGTGAGGCCAAGCAAGACCCGTCTCTGACCACCACAGACTGAGGCTTCAGAAGGAAACTTCTGGAAACAAATTGTGCAGAGCTGCCAGGGTAGATGGTGGTGTGGCAATGCAGCCCACACCTCGGGGTACACGTGGTGCCCTGGGGCTGACAGAAAGAAAGGATGCTTTGCCTCCCCACCAGGCCTGGCTCTCAGCCACGTGACTCAGGGTTGTACTGGATCCGACTCCTTTTCTACCTTCTTGTGTCCAGCAAAGGCCCCTTAATTTGCTCCAAGGCACTTGTCTAGCACAGCCACCATCTGCCGTCGGGATGTGGGGCTCCTCCATGGTACCCTGCAGACGATAATCGAGGGGGCCTTTGGGTCCACCAGGCTGAGATTCAAATCCCTCCTGTGCAGCTTACAGATCGAACGTGCTGTGTGACCTGGAGCCAATAATTCAACGTCTCTGCATCTCAAACGTCCTCATCTAATGGGCTTTAGGGTAATATTAGGGATCCAAGCGAGGAATTCTAAAACTGGAGTTAATGATAAAGTTGCAAGCCTAACACGATTGGCTTAGATGCTTAACAAATGGTTAACTCCCCAGAAACCATTTGGGAACCCGGAAGTCTAGACAAAGACAAATATACTTCCCAGAGCAGAAAGACTTGCTCAGGGAAGACCTTTCACAACTGCATTTGTGAAGTTTGTCCAGGATTTACATTTTTCACCTGCAAGAGTGGACACTGAACCTTCCTGTCTTGGGCACCATCAACCCGCCTCTTCAGCCTGCCCATAGTGGCCTGGAGGGTGGGGGCGAGTAAGGGCTCCCCTAAAATAACAAACCATGCTCCTGTCCAAAGACTAAGGAAGCACCAGAGAGGATTCTAGGAGGCATGAACATGACTGAGTAGTCGAGAGAGTTTCACACTGAAGAACCAATAGCCCGAGTTGTTCTTCCAGTCCTAACAGTAGCCCCTTGTGTTACACAGATAACTGATTCTCCAATAAATAAGTCCTGGACAAGTCAGGCATGATGCCACCTGCTACAGAGTTATTGCCTAATGAGATCATATCAATAGTGGTAATTATCACATAATAGTGCCAGGCATATACACAAGCACATGTGTTGCCGATGTCTCACACTTCCTTTATTACCTTGCACTATTGTGAGACTCAAATGCAAGCGTTTACACGTAACCGCTCTGCAAGCTGCAGAGCACTTGGATAGATGACGACCTCATTGGTAACACTTGACCCCTCTGGCCTCAGTTTCCCCATTTTTTTTTTTTTTTTAGTTTCCCCATCTTTAAAGGATGGAGCATATAGCCTGGCTTCTACTGCTCACACACCACCATCTTACAGGTTGATAAAGAATCAGACTAAGGTAAGAATAGGAAAGGGTTGTAGAAGCCGATTCACTCTACAATAGGTGTTCATCCATGGTCCTGTTAATGGGATACAAGCTGGTCCTGTTAATGGGATACAAGCTTTTTCAGGGAAAAAGAAATCACCCTTCCAAGAAATAGAGCTCATTCCTGTGACCCTCCCCTACAAGGAGTCCTGGGGCCCTTTTTACTAGATTGTGGAGGCTGAAGCCTCCGTCAGACAACTGCACCAACATCTCAGGTCTCCGAAAATGACAAAGCCCTCAGAGCTCTTTCTCAGAACCTCTGGAGCCCACGACAGAGTTGAAGAATCAGGAGCCCCAGCTGCCTCTAACCCTTCACGGTGCTGTCACCACTGAGCCACAACAGGACAGTTCAGATGCCCCTGGGGGGGGGGGGAGCAGCTGGAGGAAGGAGCTCAGGAAACAAAGGTCCTGGCTTAATAAATGGCTTGTCCCTATGCACACAGAGAGCCTGGAGGAGGGAAATGCCAGCAAGCAGGCAGGGTGAGGCAAGGCCGAACAGTTCAGAACCTGCCAGCTGCGTGCCACTGTCCAAAGGACCCCTATCCTCCCCCCTCGCCCACCACACTAGGAATCAGGATCAGCTCAGCTTCCCTCTGATTGATAAAGCCCCTGAATAGGTCAAGCCCTCCTGGACATGTGTCTCCATGTGCCTCAGTAGAAGTGGCATTTGATAGGAGAAATGTCAGAGAGAAAGGTCTTGAAATAAAGATGCTGATTTCTGTAGCTATTGAAGCCTCTGAGCCCCTGCAGCTCCAAAGGCCACCCTCGGGGGCCCCTCACACAGAGCTGCAATGGTGAGAGCTCTGGACATCGTCCTCCTCACACTCCAGGAGGACTTCACCCCAGCTCCTTGGCCCACTTCCACACTCCCAGCTCCCAGGGACCCAGGCCATGGCTGGTCATGCTCAACTGAAATGCAGAAATAAAGACTCTCTATGTCCCTCTCTGTCTAGAGCTTCCAGTTCGGTGGAAGAGACAGCTACAGTTGAGTACCTTGTAGTTCGCAAAGGCTACTTGGGCAAGGGCTGTGGGGGTTCAGAGAGGAGCTTTCCCCAACCTGCAGAGCAGGAAAGTCTGAAGATGCAAGTTCTAGGGTGGGGTCCAGAAAGGGTGAGGAAAAAGAGCTGAGTGTAGGGGTGGGTGAGGTTTTTCCCAGCAGGGAGAGCATCCCAAGCCAATCCAGAGCCACAAGCCGTGGACTGATAGGGTCTAAGCCACTGGGGTTGCTGGAGAATGACTAAAGTACGATGCCAAGAGGTCCCACGGGTGGGCACAGGTTGCAGGAGATGCTACAGAACCTGGAACAGGCAGCAATGGGCTCAGACTCTGGCAGCCTCACAGCTCTATGGGAAGGAGCAAGCTAGGCAGAAAAGGAGGTCCTACTTAGGAGGCAGAGGGACCCAGGTGAGGAATGTATGACGGGCCAATTACACAAGAGTCCTGAGGATTCCAGCAACTCCCCAGATAGAACCCCCAGGATCTGGAGCCTGCTGAAATGGGGAGTTTGATATTTGAAAGAAATAAACTTAGAGGAATAGGCAGGCCACTGACTCAAAAGAACATAGTGAGGGTGGGTGGCACCGTCAACCAAAACAGAGTTCTTCACTTTGAGGAGAGCCGTGGTTGGGGGGCATGGGGAGTCTGAGGGTTCTGGGAGACTCGCATGTAGGAATGAAGATTTGGAAGCTAGATGATCAAACTGTAGCTCCTTTCCTGCCACTGTGCTGCAAGGAGCATGTCTGATGGTTCACACTGTACAATAAATGCAAAGTGAATGAATGCTTTGAGGTACAGGGCAAATCATGGGGGAGCTCATGAGACACAGGAATGGGGAGGGACAGGGAAGCATATAAACACTTACTGAAACAAGGATATAACAAAGGACACACACATTTCACCCAGTTGGACTCTTACCACAGTCTGGAATTGGTAGGATTCCCATTTTGCAGAAGATGCTAAAGACACAAAGGAACAAAATAGGTAATTTTTGCCCACAGTTTCTAAGTGGTCTCCCTACACTTCAAACCCTATTCTGGCTCATGTTGCAGTGGTTCAGAGCTCCAGCTATGGAACTGAATGAGCCTGGCTGTCACCCATTAACTGTGTGGCTTCAAGAAGTTACTTAAGAACTCTGAGGCAATCTCAGCTATGAAATGCAAATACATAGGATACACATCTCCTGGAACATTTTAAGAATTAAATGAGAGGTTATCAGTAAGTCTATAAGGGCTTCTAGCACACCATGAGCACTCAGCACATACCAGCTGACGTTGCTCCAAAGCTTCTCTCCCAGCCTCAGGACAGCACAGTCAGAGCCACCAGAAGTGGGGCCTGTGGTTGTGGTCTTGTTCTTCTAAGAGAAGAATGTCATTTCATCCACTTACTTGCAGGTAAGCAGCCCCAGAGTTAGAGGCTAAAACTACCCAATGGCATTTTGTCTCTTTTCTTAAGCATATCTACTGCACTGATAAGGAAAAAGACCCTTCTCCATGGTGTTGTTTGTGGGCGAGTTCATTCCTCTCTGCCTTTGGTAATATACTGGCTCTTATACCATACATGTACTCTAGAAAGGAAAGCAATGTATGTGAGTGCATGTGCACACACATCTCCTTTACCTTTAAAAAAAAATTCACTTTGGCCTTGAAAAGTTGCACCAGTGTTTGCTAAGTGTCATCCCAGGCTCAGCAGCCTCAGCATCATATGAGAACTTGTTAGGAATGTGAATTCCCAAGTCCTACCCTAGACCCATTGAGCCAGAAGTTCTGGGAGTTGGACCCTGCTTGTGACTGACAAGTCCTCCACGTGATTCTGATGCTCTCAATTTTGAAACCCATTGCCTGGGATAAAGGCAGAAGAGTCACCCCAATTCACCACTCACTGGAGTAAAGGTTAGAAAAAGCCAGTGGAGTCAATCCTTAAACCCTCCAACGTCAGCATCAATGATCCTACCTCACCTTGCCTTTTTTTTTTTTCCATTTCTCACACCCTGGGCTACAGAAAAGGGCTCTTGACCACATGGGATATGTCATTTTGAAGAGGTACCTCCAAGCAACAGATCCTAACCAAAGCCAAGGATTCTTCAGCCCTAAACCTAAAGCCAGAAAAATATTTTCCAAAGCAAACCACATATCACTTTTCCCTAAATTATTCCATCCTTCAGGACGCCTGAAGAAAGTAGTCAATAGTTACATATGTGGCTTTTATTTCGAGAAACACAAATGCCAACAGAGGTTAGGCTGACAGCTTGAATGACTACAGTGACCTGGGTTGGGGAGTAGTCAGGAATGGTGGGGCCTGTGGAAAATAAAGGTACGGCAGGACAATCTTAAAAAGCAACTGATTGTCAACCCAGCTGCAGCTTTACAACAGGGTGTGAATCTAATGCAGCCAGATCTTCCAGCATTCCAGAAGCCAGAAATCCAAATGTTTGTGGGAAATCTTCTCCAATGTAAATGTTAGCACAACTGTTTTCCAAACACTGTGTCACACAGCTGTGGGTCAGACTTGGCTACAGGCTGTAACCTTTGCTCTACAGAAACATGATAGATATAGATAGATATAGATAGAGAAGGAAGGAAGGCAGGAAGGCAGGTAGGAAGGAAAGACAGACCATCAAGGAGTTTTGTTTTTTTACTATAATTAGGTTGGTTGCTGATTGCCTCGTCATTTTGGATAATGACCTCTATTAAAGTGGGGCTTTGAATCTTCAGGACCAATGAACACCTGTAGATGACATTGGTGAACCAGCACTGACCACCAGCAATTCCCTTCCTAAAAATCTGTCACTCCTCCAAATTAGAAGGGAAACACTAATAATACAGGGGAAGAAGAGCCATTGACTGCTGTGGGCATGTGTCCCTGGATTGGAGTGTCTCCTCCAAGGATACTCCTTGAGTAAACAGTGACATCCACTGGCTAAAAAATTAGATCCTGAGTCCTATTCATAGAAGAAAAGAAACCTCCCAACAGGTTAGCAAGATAGTGTCGATCCAGGCTGGGGATTTTCAGGTACCGACAGATGAGTAAGAGGAATGAATCCAGAGCCAAGAGAAAGATTTGGAAAGAACACAGATTTTAATAAAAACAAGAGAGAAATGTGATTCCCAGTACGTGCTGGGCTGCTGCTTTACGTTTCAGAATCAGAGATCTCCTTGCTGTGCTCAGGTTCAGCTGTTAGATGCTGGAACCAGAAGGCACCTATGGCTCTATACCACCTAGTTCAGGTTTCTCAACCCTATATGCCTACCAAGACCCTAAAATGTGGCTAGTACAAACTGCAATAGGCTGTAAGTGTAAGCTACACATTAATTTTAAAGACATACTAATGGGAAAAAAAAGTGTAAGGTAGCTCCTAATTATGATATGTATATGCTGAAATCATCGTATTAAGTTAAATAAAATCTATTA